>NC_135834.1:9441968-9626968 GCF_964213995.1 Mustelus asterias | reverse complement strand
TTGTACTTGGGCTGCCAGTCTTCGAACCTCCAGAACACCTCTGGAGAGAGAGGCACGCAGAGAGGGACCTATTTCTCCCAGCAGGTCCCAAACAGCAGCCTCCAGAGAGAGAGAGAGACAGAGACACCTTTTGCTTCTTTCACAACCCAGCAGTAACTGCCTGCTTTTCCTCGTAATCTTAGCTCCTCCCCTTAAGCACATGACTGCCTTTGTCAATCAGCCTAATCAAAACCTTACTCTGAAACGTCAGCGGAAAAACCAAATAAACAAAAATGCATTAACTCAGATTAACGCAAACATATCCCTTGTTAAAAACAATCGTTAGCCGGCATTCTCGGCTTGTGAGTTGCCTGTTTTGCAGACAAATAGGCACCGTGTAAAACAGCTGAATTTTAAACATACCCCTCACATGACACATGATATGAATCCATTTCTTAAAGGCACAGTATCATCACAACTCCAACACTGTTGATGCACATTATTCCCATGCCAGGCTGCCGATTCACCTTTTGAGTGGCAAAGTGTGCCTCAGCCAATAGTGTTATATCCCTTTGGCACAGTGCCAATAGGGATTGGTTGGTAGACCTCTTGAATCTATGGTCAAACTGTGCATTGAGCTTTGAGAAAGTAGTGTAGGCTGCCATTTCAAATCTGAATGAAACAGTAAATAGATTCCTCATCTATTTTAGGTGGATGTTAAAGGTCCCATCGTACATACGACCCTCTAGTCCATCCAATGTGTACCATGCCACTGTAACACTGGCATCTGCCCAGCCATGGTAGTGGCTGTATTTTGCATTCTGTAATAAATCATGTTCCTTTCCAGTTGGGCTTCCTAAGTCATTACACAGGTGTAGGTTAGAAAGAAACAGCATCTTTTTATGCAGTTTCAATAAAGCTATTTGCTGTCATTTCCTCAAGGGCCATTACTATGTAATTATGAATGCTTGGCTGAGATTCAAAAACGTACAATTATATTAGCAGGAGGTTCTGAGTTCACAATTGGATTGACAGTTTAAAGAGGCCATGAAAGGATTAGTTATCTTCGATGTGAGATCTGAATAAAAGTTTGTTTTTATTAGAGATTAACCAGTTGTGATTCAAAAGTCTTGAATTGGCTTTATTAATTGGATTATTTTTCAACCATCAAGTGTGTAGGAGGTGCATTTGCCTATTAGAAGTATTTTGTTTCCATGTCCACATGGTTCCTGAGATCTGTCCACGTGGATACTGGGTGAGTGATTATTGAGGTGGGATGGCGGGCATGAGGGGTCATTGGGACTGGGTGGGGAACTTGAATTGGCATTGACATGGCGGGGAAGGTATGAGGGGCCATGGATTGGGGGCAGCAAGGGTATGTGAGGGATGAAGTCGAGAAAACCTAACATGTCCTAAACGACCGAGAATAAAGTCATAGAGAACCAAGGCAGGCCTTTAAATCAGCCTCCCTTGGCACTCACCCTGCCCTTGTGGCTGCCGACACTCTACTTCCAGTGTTAGCAGACCTGGCGCTATGCCATGAGTTCCCTCTGATTCACCCGCCCCACAACTTAACTGCTGTAGGCATTGGGGAGCTCCATATAAATGGCTTCCCAGCACTTTTTTTAAAATTGGAAATTGAAAGTAGGCCATTCAGCCCTTCGAGCCTGCTCCACCATTCATTTTGATCATGGCTGATCATCAAATTCAATATCCCGATCCCCCCCTTCCCCCCATATCCCTCGATCCCTTTAGTCCCAAGAACTATATCTAATTTCTTCTTGAAATCACACAACGTTTTACCTTCAACTACTTTCTGTGGGAGTGAATTCCACACATTCACCACCCTCTGGGTGAATCCGTGGTATCGAGTATAAAGGGACTGTACGTCTATTATGAAAAGGAGCTAGTTGGAGCTGAGAGGCATCAAGATATTAAAGTGGTGGGGGAGGGGGGTGTGGGGGGGGGAGGTGGCGTTGGAATAGTCACGGATCTCGGTGTGAATGGAATGGACGGTGGAGATGGGGGGCCATTAAAATAGGCTGAAGGCTGAACCGACAATTTCTTTTGTGAACATTGGGGAGGAGGTCGAAGATTGGGGAACTCTAAGATTGAAGGTTTTGAAGGGGGTGGGGGGTGTCTGATAGATTTGATTTGATTTATTATTGTCACATGTATTAGTATGCATGAAAAGTATTGTCTCTTGTGCACGATACAGACATAGTATACTGTTCATAGAGTACATCGGGGAGAAGGAAAGGAGAGGGTGCAGAATGTAGTGTTGCAGTCACAGATGGGGTGTAGAGAAAGATCAACTTAATATTTGATTTGATTTATTATTGTCACATGTATTGGGATACAGTGAAAAGTATTGTTTCTTGCGCGGTATACAGATAAAGCATACCTTTCATAGAGAAGGAAAGGAGAGGGTTCAGAATGTAGTGTTACAGTCATAGCTAGGGTGTGGAGAAAGATCAGCTTCATATTTGATTTGATTTATGATTTTCACATGTATTGGGATACAGTGAAAAGTATTGTTTCTTGCGCACTATACAGACAAAGCATACCGTTCATTGTCGGGCAATACAGCAGGATATAGATAGGCTGGAAAATTGGGCGGAGTGGTGGCAGATGGAGTTTAATCCGGATAAATGTGAAGTGATGCATTTTGGAAGAAATAATGTAGGGAGGAGTTATACAATAAATGGCAGAGTCATCAGGAGTATCGAAACACAGAGGGACCTAGGTGTGCAAGTCCACAAATCCTTGAAGGTGGCAACACAGGTGGAGAAGGTGGTGAAGAAGGCATATGCTATGCTTGCCTTTATAGGACGGGGTATAGAGTATAAAAGCTGGAGTCTGATGATGCAGCTGTATAGAACGCTGGTTAGGCCACATTTGGAGTACTGCGTCCAGTTCTGGTTGCTGCACTACCAGAAGGACGTGGAGGCGTTAGAGAGAGTGCAGAGAAGGTTTACCAGGATGTTGCCTGGTATGGAGGGTCTTAGCTATGAGGAGAGATTGGGTAAACTGGGGTTGTTCTCCCTGGAAAGACGGAGAATGAGGGGAGATCTAATAGAGGTGTACAAGATTATGAAGGGGATAGATAGGGTGAACAGTGGGAAGCTTTTTCCCAGGTCGGAGGTGACGATCACGAGGGGTCACGGGCTCAAGGTGAGAGGGGCGAAGTATAACTCGGATATCAGAGGGACGTTTTTTACACAGAGGGTGGTGGGGGCCTGGAATGCGCTGCCAAGTAGGGTGGTGGAGGCAGGCACGCTGACATCGTTTAAGACTTACCTGGATAGTCACATGAGCAGCCTGGGAATGGAGGGATACAAACGATTGGTCTAGTTGGACCAAGGAGCGGCACAGGCTTGGAGGGCCGAAGGGCCTGTTTCCTGTGCTGTACTGTTCTTTGTTCTTTGAGAAGGAAAGGAGAGAGTGCAGAATGTAGTGTTACAGTCACAGATAGGGTGTAGAGAAAGATCAACTTAATACGAGGTAGGTCCATTCAAAAGTCTGATGGCAGCAGGGAAGAAGCTGTTCTTGAATCGGTTGGTACGTGACCTCAGACTTTTGTATCTTTTTCCCGACGGAAGAAGGTGGAAGAGAGAATGTCCGGGGTGCGTGGGGTCCTTAATTATGCTGGCTGCTTTTCCAAGGCAGCGGGAAGTGTAGACAGAGTCAATGGATGGGAGGCTGGTTTGCGTGATGGATTGGGCTACCTTATCTACCTTTTGTAGTTTCTTGCGGTCTTGGGCAGAGCAGGAGCCATACCAAGCTGTGATACAACCAGAAAGGATGCTTTCTATGGTGCATCTGTGAAAGTTGGTGAGAGTCGTTGCTGACGGGCCAAATTTCCGTCGTCTTCCGAGAGAGTAGAGGTGTTGGTGGGGCTTTCTTAACGATAGTGTCGGCATGGGGGGAGCAGGACAGGTTGTTGGTGATCTGGGCACCTAAAAGCTTGAAGCTCTGGAGGGTGTGGGGAGGGAGTCAGTGAGCATCCACGAATTGCTGACTGTCCAGTACTGGGGTCCTTGTCCAGGGGAGCTGAGCTATTGGCAATTGTCAGTGGAGCTGTCAGTTGGTGGCCTGAGGTTGATTGAATGGATGGGCTAATGGGCGAAACATTGATTTTGGTAAGGCATGTTTTTTTAAGAAGGAATTTCCATTGATTATAAAATCAAAAACATTTGGACAGTGTTATTGAAAATTATGACAGAGGTTTATCTTCCAGCAGAAGCAAATCGAAGAATGTATTGAAACAAGCTGGCCTCAGACACTGAAACGCGACTTAATTCTGAACAAGAGTACATGTAATGTAATTTGTAGTTCTGGAAGAGGCTTTATTGCAATGATCTAAATGGATAAAGTGATTAAATATAGTGCGGGATATGAAACTGGTTTAATTGTTCTTCTTCTCTTCCGTGGACTTTAATAAAAAGTAATTTAGTATAGCAATTTAATTTAAAAAATAAAGTATGAAATATGGAGTCCTTTATGAGAGTGCTCTTAGCTAATATATTTTCGAATTTAAAATGTTATTTATAATGTAATTTAGATCACAGGCCTATTTCTCATTTGCTATTTTGGTTAATCACCTATCCAGAAAAGGCATTAAACTATTCAAATGAACGCCAGTCTTTCTGTAATGAATGCGTGTGAAGGCCTTAGACAGCTTTCCGCCATAGAGAGCGAGACTCAAAATTGGGGCTGGGTGAATGTAATGAGTAATTGAGCAGATTGAACTCCCCCACTGATCATTTTACTGACACGCAGTAGGATACAACTGGAAGAATATAACCGAGATCCTTGTAACTCTACCACAATCTTAGGCATTGCTTGTGTGTGCCCATATTTTCAAGCAATATGTCTGTAAATGAGACTGATAAGGCCCTGCAAAGTCCATTGATGAGGCTCTGCCGGCCCCCCCCAAGGAGCAGAAAGCAACCTGCTTTCTTTGTCATCATCCACAATGGTCCGGGGCTGTGAACTGTGTTCCTGGTGGTTCCTCTCTGGGGAGCACAGATATTCCTCTTCCCGTGAAGGGCCTCGCTATAAAATTAGCCGTATGACGCTGAAGTCTAATCATTTAAGACCATAAGAACTAGGAGCAGGAGTAGGCCATCTGGCCCCTTGAGCCTGCTCCGCCATTCAATAAGATCATGGCTGATCTTTTCGTGGACTCAGCTCCACTTACCCGCCCGCTCACCATAAGCCTTAATTCCTTTACTGTTCAAAAATCTATCTATCCTTGCCTTAAAAACATTCAATGAGGCAGCCTCAACTGCTTCACTGGGCAGGGAATTCCACAGATTCACAACCCTTTGGGTGAAGAAGTTCCTCCTCAACTCAATCCTAAATCTGCTCCCCCTTATTTTGAGGCCATGCCCCCTAGTTCTAGTTTCACCCGCCAGTGGAAACAACCTCCCTGCTTCTATCTTATCTATTCCCTTCATAATCTTATATGTTTCTATAAGATCTCCCCCCATTGTTCTGAATTCCAATGAGTATAGCCCCAGTCGACTCAGTCTCTCCTCATAAGCCAACCCTCTCAACTCCGGAATCAACCGAGTGAATCTCCTCTGCACCCCCTCCAGTGCCAGTATCTCCTTTCTCAAGTAAGGAGACCAAAACTGTACACAGTTTGAAAGTGCTCTGGCTGCTTCTATAAGCTGGTGTTTTGGAACGGGGAGTTCAAACAGCCCATGCAATTTGAGAACAAAAGCGAATTACTGTGGACGCTGGAATCTGAAACCAAAAGAGAAAATGCTGGAAAATCTCAGCAGGTCTGGCAGCATCTGTAAGGAGAGAAAAGAGCCGACGTTTCGAGTCCAGGTGACCCTTTGTCAAAGCTAAAAGGCAGAGAAAGTGGGAGATATTTATACTGTAGGGGGAGGGAATGAAAGATGAGTCATAGCCACAGAAACAAGGGGAAAGGCTGCTAATGGCAGCCCATAGAGAGAATAGAAGGTGTGAATGGCCAAACAGCAGAGAAGCTGAAATCAGAGGGTAAACTGTGATAGATGAAGATGTGGGAGGAGAGGGGGAGAGAGGTAAAATTGAGAAGAAGGGGGAAAGGGGAAGCAAAGGGGGAGAAAAGGTAAGGAAAGGGGGATAAAATAGGGGGAAAGAGTGGGGGGAAAGAAAAATAAATAAAGACAATAGGGAAATAAAAGGTCGAGAACAGTTAAAAATTAAATAAAATGAAAACAAAGGGGTGGAGGTGGGGTGGAGCTAATCATCTGAAGTTGTTGAAATCGATGTTGAGGCCGGAAGGCTGTAAAGTGTCTAGCCGGAAGATGAGATGCTGTTCCTCCAGTTTGCGTTGAGCTTCACTGGAACATTGCAGCAGGCCAAGGACAGACATGTGGGCATGGGAGCAGGATCGTGTGTTAAAATGGCAGCAACTGGAAGGGCAGGGTCCTGATTGCGCACAGACCGAAGGTGCTCAGCAAAGCGATCACCCAGTCTACGCTTGGTCTCTCCGATATAGAGGAGACCACATTGAGTAATTCGAGAATGGCAAAGACATCTTAATGTCACTTGCCTATGAGTCCCTTCAAAATACAACGTGGCCAAAATTAGCAGCTAGCCTTTACATCATTTAAGTTGAGTAACTGGGAGCTACGAAGAGACTCGACAGACAAAAGTATCATAGAAATCATAGAAACCCTACAGTACAGAAAGAGGCCATTCGACCCATCGAGTCTGCACCGACCACAATCCCACCCAGGCCCTACCCCCATATTCCTACATATTTTACCCACTAATCCCTCTAAGGTGTAGGAGGGAGGGTTTCAGATACGTGGATAATTGGAACACATTCTGGGGAAGGTGGGACCTGTACAAACAGGACGGGGTGCACCTGAACCAGAGGGGCACCAATATCCTGGGAGGGAAATTTGCTACGGCTCTTCAGGGGGGTTTAAACTAATTTGTCAGGGGAGTGGGAAAAGGAGTTGTAGTCCAGAAGTCAGTGTTGAGGGTGGTGAGGTATTGGGGAATGTATCAAGGTCAAGGGTGGGTACCGGTAGACAGGAAGGTGGGTTGGAGTGTGTCTACTTCAATGCAAGGAGCATCCGGAACAAAGTAGGTGAACTTGGGGCGTGGATTGGTACTTGGGACTACGATGTTGTGGCCATTACAGAGACGTGGGTAGAACAAGGACAAGAATGGTTGTTGGACGTTCCGGGGTATAGATGTTTCAGTAAGTGTAGGGAAGCTGGTAAAAGAGGTGGAGGAGTAGCATTGTTAATCAAGGATAGTCTAACGGCTGCGGAAAGGCACTTCGAGGGGGATCTGCACACTGAGGTAATATGGGCTGAGGTTAGAAATAGGAAAGGAGCGGTCACGTTGTTAGGAGTTTACTATAGGCCCCCAAATAGTAATAGAGATGTGGAGGAAGAAATTGCTAAGCAGATTATGGATAGGTGTGGGGGTCACAGGGTAGTTGTCATGGGGGACTTTAACTTTCCAAATATTGATTGGAACCTTTGTAGGTCAAATAGTTCGGATGGGGCAGTTTTTGTGCAGTGTGTGCAGGAGGGTTTCCTGACACAATATGTGGATAGGCCGACAAGAGGTGAGGCCACATTGGATTTGGTATTGGGAAATGAACCGGGCCAAGTGTTAGATTGGGTTGTGGGAGAGCACTTTGGAGATAGTGACCACAATTCGGTGTCTTTTGTTATTGCAATGGAGAGGGATAGGGCTGTACGGCAGGGCAAGGTTTACAATTGGGGGAGAGGTAATTATGATGCGATTAGGCAAGAATTAGGGGGCATAAGATGGGAACAGAAACTGTCAGAGAAAGGCACTAATGAAAAGTGGAACTTTTTCAAGGAACAAATACTGGGTGTCCTTGATAGGTATGTCCCTGTCAGGCAGGGAGGAAATGGCTGAGTGAGGGAACCATGGTTCACGAAAGAGGTGGAATGTCTTGTGAAAAGGAAGAGGGAAGCTTATGTAGGGATGAGGAAACAAGGTTCAGATGGCTCGATTGAGGGTTACAAGTTAGCAAGGAATGAGCTGAAAAAGGGGCTTAGGAGAGCAAGGAGGGGACATGAGAAGTCCTTGGCGGGTCGGATCAAGGAAAACCCCAAGGCTTTTTACTCTTATGTGAGGAATAAAAGAATGACCAGGGTGAGGTTAGGGCCGGTCAAGGACAGTAGTGGGAGCTTGTGTATGGAGTCAGTAGAGATAGGCGAGGTGATGAATGAATACTTTTCTTCAGTGTTCACCAAGGAGAGGGGCCATGTTTTTGAGGAAGAGAAGGTGTTACAGGCTAATAGGCTGGAGGAAATAGATGTTCGGAGGGAGGATGTCCTGGCAGTTTTGAATAAACTGAAGGTCGATAAGCCCCCTGGGCCTGATGAAATATATCCTAGGATTCTTTGGGAGGCAAGGGATGAGATTGCAGAGCCTTTGGCTTTGACCTTTGGGTCCTCGCTGTCCACGGGGATGGTGCCAGAGGACTGGAGAGTGGCGAATGTTGTCCCTCTGTTTAAGAAAGGGAATAGAAATGACCCTGGTAATTATAGACCGGTTAGTCTTACTTCGGTGGTTGGTAAATTGATGGAAAAGGTCCTTAGGGATGGGATTTACGACCATTTAGAAAGATGCGGATTAATCCGGGATAGTCAGCACGGATTTGTGAAGGGCAAGTCGTGCCTCACAAATTTGATTGAATTTTTTGAGGAGGTAACTAAGTGTGTTGATGAAGGTAGGGCAGTTGATGTCATATACATGGATTTTAGTAAGGCGTTTGATAAGGTCCCCCATGGTCGGCTTATGATGAAAGTGAGGAGGTGTGGGATAGAGGGAAAGTTGGCCGATTGGATAGGTAACTGGCTATCTGACCGGAGACAGAGGGTGGTGGTGGATGGAAAATTTTCGGATTGGAGGCAGGTTGCTAGCAGAGTGCCGCAGGGATCAGTGCTTGGTCCTCTGCTCTTTGTGATTTTTATTAATGACTTAGAGGAGGGGGCTGAAGGGTGGATCAGTAAATTTGCTGATGCCACCAAGATTGGTGGAGTAGTGGATGAGGTGGAGGGCTGTTGTAGGCTGCAGAGAGACATAGATAGGATGCAAAGCTGGGCTGAAAAATGGCAAATGGAGTTTAACCCTGATAAATATGAGGTGATTCATTTTGGTAGGACTCATTTAAATGTGGATTACAGGGTCAAAGGTAGGGTTCTGAAGACTGTGGAGGAACAGAGAGATCTTGGGGTCCATATCCACAGATCTCTAAAGGTTGCCACTCAAGTGGATAGAGCTGTGAAGAAGGCCTGTAGTGTGTTAGCTTTTATTAATAGGGGGTTGGAGTTTAAGAGCCGTGGGGTTATGCTGCAACTGTACAGGACCTTGGTGAGACCACATTTGGAATATTGTGTGCAGTTCTGGTCACCTCACTATAAGAAGGATGTGGAAGCGCTGGAAAGAGTGCAGAGGAGATTTACCAGGATGCTGCCTGGTTTGGAGGGTAGGTCTTATGAGGAAAGGTTGAGGGAGCTAGGGCTGTTCTCTCTGGAGCGGAGGAGGCTGAGGGGAGACTTAATAGAGGTTTATAAAATGATGAAGGGGATAGATAGAGTGAACGTTCAAAGACTATTTCCTCGGGTGGATGGAACTATTACAAGGGGGCATAACTATAGGGTTCATGGTGGGAGATATAGGAAGGATATCAGAGGTAGGTTCTTTATGCAGAGAGTGGTTGGGGTGTGGAATGGACTGCCTGCAGTGATAGTGGAGTCAGACACTTTAGGAGCATTTAAGCGGTTATTGGATAGGCACATGGAGCACACCAGGATGATAGGGAGTGGGATAGCTTGATCTTGGTTTCAGATAAAGCTCGGCACAACATCGTGGGCCGAAGGGCCTGTTCTGTGCTGTACTGTTCTATGTTCTATGTTCTAACCTACACATTTCAGGACACTAAGGGGCAATTTTAGCATAGCCAATCAAACCTAACCCGCGCATCTTTGGACTGTGGGAGGAAACCGGAGCACCCGGAGGAAACCCACACAGACACGATTGCAAGTCGAGCTTAATGTGCTGTCATCCACGAGTCTCAGACAAATCATAATATTTCCACAATGGCGAGAAGCTAGAAGTTGTGGAGGTGCAAAGGTATAAATATGACACAAATCACTAACAGCTGGCATCCAGGTACAAAAAGTATTCCAAAAGGCAAATGGAAGGCCTCAATCAGAAGAGGTTAAAAACAAAAGTGAGGAAGCTTCAGTTGTATACAACCCTCATCAGAGCCCATCTGTTGTATTATCTTGGCACTAACCTTTGGTAACCTTACATCATAGAATCCCTACAGTACAGAAGGAGGCCATTCAGTCCATCGAGCCTGCACCGACCACATTCCCACCCAGGCCCTATCCTCATAACTTCATGCATTTACCCTGCTAGTACCCCTGACACTAAGGGGCAATCCACCTAACCCGCACATCTTTGGACACTAAGGGGCAATTTAGCACAGCCAATCCACCTAACCTGCACATCTTTGGACACTAAGGGACACTTTAGCATGGCCAATCCACCTAACCTGCCGAACTTTGGGAGGAAACCTGAGCACCCGGAGGAAACCCACGCAGACACGGGGAGAACGTGCAAACTCTGCACAGACAGTGACCCGAGACTGGAATTGAACCCGGGTCCCTGGCGCTGTGAGGCAGCAGTGCTAACCACTGTGCCACCGTGCCGCCTGCAAATAACAATGATCGTCTCACTATCATGTGTTATCCTACTTGCCAGCAATCTCAGGTTGCAGTGAACGTCCAAGTCATTGCTTCAATTGTCATTGCAAGACCAACATCCCTGATTCAGATCCCGAAACGCAGGTACATCAGGAAGCCCAGTAAGGAATTTACCATTCCCTGGGAAGGATCCTGTTTTAGAAGGGTGGGAAGTAAAAGCTTTGGATTTTGGAGCTGGGCTTTATTTTTGTGGAAGATTAAGGTTGATTTGCTATTCTTTCCCAAGAATTGGGTGTCGCTGGCTGGCCAGCATTTATTGCCCATCCCTAATTGCCCCTTGAGAAGGTGGTGGTGAGCCGCCATCTTGAATCGTGCAGTCCCTGCGGTGTAGGTACACCCACAGTGCTGTTCGGGAGTGAATTCCAGGGTGCTTATTAGACATCAGTCAGTCCATGTGGTGTAGGTACACCCACAGTGCTGTTAGGGAGGGAGTTCCAGGATTGTTATTGGACATCAGTCAGTCCATGTGGTGTAGGTACACCCACAGTGCTATTAGGGCGGGAGTTCCAGGATTGTTATTGGACATCAGTCAGTCCATGTGGTGTAGGTACACCCACAGTGCTGTTAGGGAGGGAGTTCCAGGATTGTTATTGGACATCAGTCAGTCCATGTGGCATAGGTACACCCACAGTGCTGTTAGGGAGAGAGTTCCAGGATTGTTATTGGACATCAGTCAGTCCATGTGGTGTAGGTACACCCACAGTGCTGTTAGGGAGAGAGTTCCAGGATTGTTATTGGACATCAGTCAGTCCATGTGGTGTAGGTACACCCACAGTGCTGTTAGGGAGGGAGTTCCAGGATTGTTATTGGACATCAGTCAGTCCATGTGGTGTCGGTACACCCACAGTGCTGTTAGGGAGAGAGTTCCAGGATTGTTATTGGACATCAGTCAGTCCATGTGGTGTAGGTACACCCACAGTGCTGTTAGGGAAGGAGTTCCAGGATTGTTATTGGACATCAGTCAGTCCATGTGGTGTAGGTACACCCACAGTGCTGTTAGGGAGGGAGTTCCAGGATTGTTATTGGACATCAGTCAGCCCATGTGGCGTAGGCACACCCATAGTGCTGTTAGCGAGGGAATTCCAGGATTTAGACCCACAGACAATAAAGGAATGGCCGGTACGTTTCCAAGTCAGGATGGTGAATGACTTGGAGGGGAACTTGCAGGTGGTGATGTTCCCAAGTATCTGGTGTGCTTGCCCTTTAAGTGGTAGTGATCGTGGGTTAGGGAGGTGCTATTGAAGGAGGCTTGGAAAATTGCTGCAGTGCGTCTTGTATATAGCACGTATACTGTCACTGGTGGCGAGGGAGTGGATGTTTGTGGATGGGGGGCCAATCAAGCGGGGCTGCTTTGTCCTGGATGGTGTCGAGCTTCTTGAGTGTTGTTGGAACTGCACCCATCCAGGCAAGTGGGGAATATTCCATCACACTCCTGACTTGTGCCTTGTCGATGGTGGACAGGCTTTGGGGAGTCAGGAGGTGAGTTACTCTCTGTGGGATTCCCAGCCTCTGACCTGTGTTTATATAACTAATCCAGTTGAGTTTCATAAGCAACTGCAGTTGTCATTGATTAACGAAGACTTGGATCAAAAGAACAAAGAACAAAGAAAATTACAGCACAGGAACAGGCCCTTCGGCCCTCCAAGCCTGCACCGACCATGCTGCCTGACTGAACTAAAACCCCAACACTTCCAGGGACCATATCCCTCTATTCCCATCCTATTCATGTATTTGTCAAGACGCCCCTTAAAAGTCACTACTGTATCTGCTTCCACTACCTCCCCCAGCAGCAAGTTCCAGGCACCCACCACCCTCTGTGTAAGAAACTTGCCTCGTACATCTCCTTTCAACCTTGCCCCTCGCACCTTAAACCTGTGCCCCCGAGTAATTGACTCTTCCACCCTGGGAAAAAACTTCTGACTATCCACTCTGTCCATGCCTCTCATAATCTTGTAGACTTTTATCAGGTCGCCCCTCAACCTCCGTCGTTCCAGTGAGAACAAACCAAGTTTCTCCAACCTCTCCTCATAGCTGATGCCCTCCATACCAGGCAACATCCTGGTAAATCTTTTCTGTACCCTCCCCTCAGCCTCCACACCTTTCTGGTAGTGTGGCGACTAGAATTGAACACTATTCCAAGTGCGGCCGAACTAAGGTTCTCTCAACCTGCAACATAACTTGCCAATTTTTAAACTCAATGCCCCGGCCGATGAAGGCAAGCATGCCGTATGCCTTCTTAACTACCTTCTCCACCTGCATTTCAGTGACCTGTGTCCCTGTACACCCAGGTCATTTGGTTTGAATCCTGAACGCTGCATCCATTTTCCTTTCTTTGGCTGAAGGTAGTGGGTGTAGCTCCTGACAACTCTTGCTCTAGTTGGCATCCTTGATGTGCAAGTCCAGACAACGAGCATTGTAATTGTGGTTTTATCAGACTGTGCTACATGGGGAACTGCTCGCAAATACTTTATTGACGCAGTCCCTGGGACTTCCTGAAAGACTGTGTCAGCGAGCTATTACAATCGATGTGGAAGGTGTATTGTATCAGTATTCAGCAACAGAAGTAAACTGCTAATAAATCAACAAGTCCAGACAAATTCGGAATGCTGATGAGCACAGGGTGTGGATGGATCTGGCATTTTGCCAGTTTGAAAATCTGTGTGCTATCTGACAGTGGCTTGTGCTGTGTGTCAGTTGGTAGCCATCTTGTCGCTGAGTCAGAAGGCTGTGCATTCAAGTCTCACTCCAGGATGAGTACAAAAGACTTGGCTGACGCTCCAATGCAGTTCTGAAGGAGTGCTGCATTGTTGGAGGTGCCGTCTTTTGCGTCGGATGTTAAAGTGAGACCCTGGCCAGGATTCTCCTGTCTCGTACGCCCCGCCACTGCTACTGCCAGCGCGAACGGAGAATTTGGCGCTCCATTCGCTGCAGCGGGACTGGAGAATCCCAGTCGTGGGCGAGGTGGGAGAATTCTGGCCCTCGAGTAGATGTGGAAAGACCCCATGGCACTAGATTGAAGAAGAGTAGGGGAGTTCTCCCTGGTGTCCTAGTCAAGAGTGATCCCTCTATTAACATCACAGAAACAGATTACTTGGATCATTATCACATTGCTGTGTGTGGGATCTTGCTGTGTGCAAATTGGCTGTCGCGTTTCCCACATGACAACGGTAACTACATTTCAAAAAGTATTTCTTTGGCTGGAAAGCACTTTGAGATGCGTGGTGGTTGTGAAAATGCGATATAAACCAAACCCACGACCACTTCCATCTCGAAGGACAAGGGCAGCAGATACCTGGGAACACCACCACCTGCAGGTTCCTCTCCAAGCTACTCACCATCCTGACTTGGAAATATATCAGCCATTCCTTCGCAGTCAAAATTTGGGAATTCCCTCCCTAACGGCATTGTGGGTCAACCCACAGCACGTGGACTGCAGCGATTCAAGATGGCAGCTCACCACCACCTTCTCAAGGGACAACTAGGGATGGGCAATAAATGTTGGCCCAGCCAGCGACGCCCATGTCCCATGAATGAATAAAAAAAAAAATCTTTCTTCTTTCTGCTGTGGGTGATAAGGTGTACCTTGGGGAATTTTGATCTCCCCTCAATAATACCCCTGTGCACCCTCGTCAGTATTAGTGATGAGAGGCACTGGAGAGTATTGCCTATCCTTTGCCCAGCTTACTCCTGAAGCAAGTTGTCCGACCTTCAAAGCTTCCCAGAGATTGATTTCATTCAACAAGCACGTGGAACTCAAACCAGAGACAGCCCTGGAGCATTTATCTACTGCTAACTCCTCAGTGGTGCCCTGGAGCTGACCTTCATATTCACGATTTGCAAAAGAAGCGAATGTTGTGAGAAAAGGGAGTGGTTGGGGTCTGGAATGCACTGCCTGGAAATGTGGTGGAAGCAGATTCAATCGAGGCGGTCAGGAGGGCGTTAGATGATTACTTGAATTGAAACAATGTACCGGGGTACTGGGGAAAAGGCAGGAGAATGGCACCAAGTCATAATGCTCATTTTGAGAGCCGGTGCAGACACGAATGGGCTGAATGGCCTCCTTCTGTGCTGTACCAATTCTGTGAAGACGTTGTTGGCTTTCCACACACATTGCACCCAAATCTGCGTGGGAGCAATCATCCTTCTGCATTGATCATCCATTGGGGGCCAGTTTAACCCCCTAAAAATGGATTGTTTGGGGTCGTGTGGGATGTGAACATGTAAAAAAAAAAGTTCAAACTCTACCAAAGTCCGGCCCACTTTCAACCCACCCACTGCTGGTTTTAATAGCAGTGGAACCCACTCCAAGAAAGCATTTAAACATTATAATGAAGCTGCGAACTTCAGTTTTGACCTATTTCCACCTTTGACCCCAGCTGCCTGGGTTTTCTGGGCCTTGGAGAAACCTGTCAGCTAAAAGTAAGAGAGGAACCTTGTGATTTTGATTTTTGATTTTAATTTGATTTATTATTGTCACATGTATTAGTGTGCAGTGAAAATTATTGTTTCTTGTGCGCTATACAGACAGAGCATACCGTTCATAGAGAAGGAAAGGAGAGGGTGCAGAATGTAGTGTTACAGTCATAGCTAGGGTGTAGAGAAAGATCAACTTAATGCAAGGTAGGTCCATTCAAAAGTCTGATGGCAGCAGGGAAGAAGCTGTTCTTGAGTCGGTTGGTACGTGACCTCAGACTTTCGTATCTTTTTCCTGACAGAAGAAGAGAGAATGTCCAGGGTGCGTGGGGTCCTTAATTATGCTGGCTGCTTTTCCCGAGGCAGCGGGAAGTGTAGACAGTGTCAATGGATGTGAGGCTGGCTTGCGTGATTGGGCTATATTCACACCCTTTTGTAGTTTTTTGCGGTCTTGGGCAGAGCAGGAGCCATACCAAGCTGTGATACAACCAGAAAGAATGCTTTCTATGGTGCATCTGTAAAAGTTGGTGAAAGTCGTAGCTGAAATGCCAAATTTCCTTTGTCTCCTGAGAAAGTAGAGGTGTTGGTGGGCTTTCTTAACTATAGTGTTGGCATGGGGGGACCAGGGCAGGTTGTTGGTGATCTGGACACCCAAAACATGAAGCTCTCGACCATTTCTACTTCATCCCCGTTGATGTAGACAGGGGCATGTTCTCCTTTGCGCTTCCTGAAGTCGATGACAATCTCCTTCATTTTCATAGAAATCATAGAAACCCTACAGCACAGAAAGAGGCCATTCGGCCCATCGAGTCTGCACCGACCACAATCCCACCCAGGCCCGACCCCCATATCCCTACATATTTACCCACTAATCCCTCTAACCTACGCATCTCAGGACACTAAGGGCAATTTTAGCATGGCCAATCAACCTAACCCGCACATCTTTGGACTGTGGGAGGAAACCGGAGCGCCCGGAGGAAACCCACGCAGACACGGGGAGAACATGCAATCTCCACACAGACAGTGACCCAAGCCGGGAATCGAACCCAGGTCCCTGGAGCTGTGAAGCAGCAATGCTAACCACTGTGCTACCGTGCCGCCATTGACATTGACATTGAGGGAGAGATTATTGTTGCCGCACCAGTTCACCAGATTCTCTATCTCTTTCCTGTACTCTGTCTCATCATTGTTTGAGATCCGACCCACTATGGTGGTGTCGTCAGCAAACTTGAAAATCGAGTTGGAGGGGAATTTGGCCACATGGGTGTATAAGGAGTGTAGTAGGGGGCTGAGAAGATTAAAGTGCTGCTTGTGAGCAGGAGTGCTTCCCCATGGTCCCTCAAGCTTGACTGCTTCCCTGTCCCCCATCAAATGCCTCCCCCCCCCCCCAATCCTTGCTCCCTACTCCCACAATTGCTAACCCTAACCCTCTGGTGATCTCGTGTCCACTTCTGCTTTCAGATTGTCCGCTGTGATCATTGAACTCTCCCCCCATCCTCCAGTGTTCGGATACCCCCAAGATCAGTTGACTCTCCCCCTCCCTGCCCCGCTTAAGATCCAGACCCCGCACCCCCTCCGCCATTGCTACCACTAACCTGGCTGCAGACTCCCTACTTGCTGCCTCCCCGCAGCCTCCTCTAGAGCATTCCCCACTGAACAGTGAGCCAAATCTGGGCTGGGATCATGTACGATACTTACTGTGGAGTTAAGGATGCACTAAACCCCTCCTCCTTCTACTCACGGAAGGTGGTCCAGTAAATGTTGTGGTCATTGTGTCATTGATTGCACAAATGTTTATAAATCTTTCTTTTTTATTCATGCATGGGCTGTGGGCGTCACTGGCTGGTCCATTCCTAATTACCCCTCGAACTGAGTGGCTTGCTAGGCCATTTCAGAGGGCAGCTGAGAGTCAACCACATTGCTGTGGCTCTGGAGTCACATGTAGGCCAGACCGGGTAAGGACGGCAGATTTCCTTCCCTAAAGGACAGTAATGAACCAGATGGGCTTTTAGGACAATCGACAATGGTCATCAGTCAATTCTTAATTCCATATTTTTTTGCATTCAAATTTCACCATCTGCTGTGGTGGGATTCGAACCCGGGTCCCCAGAGCCTTACCCTGGGCCTCTGGATTACAAGTCACAAAAGTCAAAATTTGGCCCAGGCTCTTGAGCTTCCTAAAAGGACAATTGCCGGAATTTTAGCGCCTCGCCCACCCGAGGCTCGTAAAACCCCGCCCGAGGCCAACGGAGAATGTCGTCCTGCGAACCTCCGGGGCGGGAGTGCCGGTAAAATTCCCCAAGTGTCTCAAACAATCCTCTTCAAAACCAAGCGAAAGATCTTGCCACTAATCCTTTTTAGCTTGTCTTCTGAAACCGAACACTTGCGCAGAAGTCGAGCAGTGTCAGCTGTTAATGCAGCTGAGATCCCATTTATTCACTGTTGTCTTGTGGCAAATAATTACATCATCTCAATTTGAACACTTGTTAAAATAAATGTATTCGCAAAAGCTTTCTGCAGGTCAAATGAGAATATTTTTCAGGTAATTTGGAACATTTATTCCCAGTAGCACTTTGGACGAACAGTAAACCAATATTTTTCTTGCTCCCGGAAAAAGGGACATTGTGATAAACTCAAGCTTATGTTTCAAGCGATGATAGGGCTATAAGTCTCCTGGATATTGATGTAACTGCAACATAGAAACATAGAAGATAGGAGCAGGAGGAGGCCATTTGAGCCTGCTCCGCCATTCATCACCATCATGGCTGATTGTCCAACTCAATAGCCTAATCCTGCTTTCTCCCCATAACCTTTAACCCCATTCGTCCCAAGTGCTATATCCAGCCCCCTCTTGAATACATTCAATGTTTTGACATCAACTACTTCCTGTGGGAATGAATTCCACAGGCTCACCGGGTGAAGAAATGTCTCCTCATCTCCGTCCTAAATGGTCTACCCCGAATCCTCAGACTGTGACCCCTGATTCTGGACTCCCCGACCATCGGGAACATCCTCCCTGCATCGACCCTGTCTGGTCCTGTTAGAATTTTATAAGTCTCTATGAGATTCCCCCCTCATTCGTCTGAACTCCAGCGAAAACAATCCTAACCTCGTCAATCTCCCCTCATACATCAGTCCCGCCATCCCCGGAATCAGCCTGGTAAACCTTCGCTGCACTCCCTCGAGAGCAAGAACATCCTTCCTCAGAAAAGGAGACCAAAACTGCACACAATACTCCAGGTGTGGCCTCACCAAGGCCCTGGGAATAGAGGGATACAAACGGATGGTCTAGTTAGGAACACATGATCGGTGCAGGCTTGGAGGACCGAAGGGCCTGTTCCTGTGCTGTATTGTTCTTTGTTCTTTGTACAATTGCAACAACACATCCCTGCTCCTGTACCAGAAACCTCTCGCAATGAAGGCCAACATACCATTTGCCTTCTTTACCGCCTGCTGCACCTGCATGTTTACCTTCAGCGACTGGTGCACAAGGACACCCAGGTCCCACTGCACACTCCCCTCTCCCAATTTACAACATACGCGGACCTCTGTTGCACTTTTAATGCAGGTTTTTCGGAAGTTCATTCTTGAGATTTGGGCATTGCTGGCAAGATGGGCATTTATTGTTGTTCACACCCAAATGCCCTGGATACAATAGAGTGGCATGCTAGACCACTTCATAGGAAGCTGTGCAGTGCACCAATAACTGAACTTCTGCGAGTGTTCTCTGGGTGACTTGCGGGCTTGGTGCAAAATGCAACTCACTGACTTGAAACGCCACAGTCGAGGCAATGAGATAGAATGGGTGGGAATCCTCAATCCCACCACTCGTGTGACGCCACGCATCCAGACCGGATCCTGCGTGTGCAGCACCGGTGATTAAGTGCGAGCAGCAACAATTTAGTTTATAAGTAAGATTTATGTTACACCAAGCACTTGCAAGGTGGGATTTTCAATGCTTGTCAAAGTTTATTAGTCACAAGTAAGGCTCGCATTAACACTGCAATGAAGTTACTGTGAAATTCCCCTAAGTCGCCACACTCCAGCGAGGTCAATGCACCCTAACCAGCACGTCTTTCGGACTGTGGGAGGAAACCGGAGCACCCGGAGGAAACCCACACGGGGAGAATGTGCAAACTCCTCACAGACAGTGACCCGAGCCGGGACTCGAACCTGGGTCCCTGTGAGGCAGCAGTGCTGGCCACCTGTGGGGGTGAAAGCAGAGAGGAGGAAGCAGCTGAAGGTGGGGACCCGGCGAGACTGAAACCAGCTTGAAACCAGACATCAGCTGAAGGGTGTCTCATTGAAAAGCAGCGCCATTCTTCCCATTAATTCCACTGAGTTCTTTTTGCAGTGGCGAGTGTGACGTTAATGTAACAAAATCATGACTTCTGCTGCTCACAGCCTCAGCTGATGCCATTATTGTTGCCAAGTTGGCTACCAGATGTCTTTTTATTGCGACTTATTTTACACTGGGATTTTTTATAACTCTGCATTGTTCGGAGGGGAAAAGACTGGTTGGCAGGTCAGATGGCAGAGATTCTTTCATTTCCAGTTCTGAGCTACAGTTTAGTTTTAGAAGAGACAATGTTACAAGTCAGGTCGGATACTTCAAGGTGTTCTATGAAGCTCCCCTGACCCGTAACGTTTTGCGTTGAATTTAACTAGGATGAGCATGCGAGGTTTCACTCCAGGTGTGATTCAACTGACCCACGAGGAACTTTTTATCAAAAACAAAGTTTAAATTAAGAATATTGTTGACATATCTTAAAGGTATGCCGACATGACAACAGCAAGCTAAAAAGAAGCGTTTCCCCTCTCTCCATGTTGTTTTGGAAATTCTGCTGCTTATCTGAAAGAAAGCTCTTACCTTCCTGCAGTGAAGATTCTGCAGTTGGTGGCTTGACCAGAGAGTCTGTCCCTGGGGATCTGAGAAGCTGTTTTGACTTCAACTTGTGAATCCAGAGGACTGTAGACTTCAACCAAAGGATTCAATTTCCAGTATCACGTGAGCATTAGTCTTTGCTGTGTTGAACTTGTTTAAAGGGTTTTGTCTATGGAAGGTTTTGGTTTTGATTGGAACAGATTAGATATATTTGTTAAAAGTTATACATTATAGTGGTCGTTTTGGTTTCTTGTTTGTGATTGATAAAAGCTCTTGCTAATTTTCTTACGATACATGTTAACTATATTCTTAAATAAACTTTGTTTGATAAAAGCTCCCCAGTGGGTCATTTGAATCATACCTGAGGTGAAACATATCATGCTTATCCTAGCCAAATTCAAGATGCAAAACTTATGATCCAGGCGGGCTCTATAAGTCATGTTGGTGTATCTGACCTGAGCCATAACACAAGGGAAAGCAGGCAAGGTAAATGGTCTTTCGCCACAGGGGACAATAAACTGTAATTGAGGAGGTAACCGCATTGGCGTGAGGCTGGAGTTGTGTAGAGACCAGCTAAGATGGCTGGTTTCCTTCCAGTAAGGACATGAATGAACCAATGGGATTTTTACAACAAGCTTACTTTTTATTGATATTAGATTCGGTTGTTTTTTTAAAAAGTATAAATAGGTGGGATTCGAATTGGAATTCCTTGGATTATAAATCAGTGGGTTTACCCATTCCAGTAACATCACCACTCCACCATTGTACACCGGAAGCATGTTGAACCTAGCTTTGTTGCCCTGTGGATATGTACATTGTCGGCCGGATTCGTGACTGGGCGCAGCAGCTAAACAGCAAGCGGTTGAAACTTGAGCTTTCTGCTTTTGTCTTCGAGCCGCCACAACTTTACCAAAGAGACAGGATAAAATAGTAGCTGTCGGCTTTCATACAACCCTCTCTCGTGAGGGTGAAGAAAGGGGAATAACAATGACTTTAGGTTGCTGGCGGAACCTCTTCTGCATGGCATTTGCACTGACCACTGCTCTGACCGCCTCCCAAGCTGGTTTGGCCATCTTGGTGGAAGTCCTGTGATCGAAGCAGGGGTGGGGAAAGAACACTGCGGCAGACTTCGACTGTGTCCAACAGGCGTTCCGGCGAGAATTTGGGCGTAGCATGCTTCCTGCCTTTGGAAGGCATGTCTTCACTGGAGAGGTCCTACACGATGTGGAGATGCCGGCGTTGGACTGGGGTAAACACAGTAAGAAGTTTAACAACACCAGGTTAAAGTCCAACAGGTTTATTTGGTAGCAAAAGCCACACAAGCTTTCGGAGCCTTAAGCCCCTTCTTCAGGCAAGCCCCTTCTTCCTCACCTGAAGAAGGGGCTTAAGGCTCCGAAAGCTTGTGTGGCTTTTGCTACCAAATAAACCTGTTGGACTTTTAACCTGGTGTTGTTAAACTTCTTACCATGTCCTACACTGCAGAGAGTGCGAAGGCTGTGTAGGGGCTACCATTTAAATATGGTGCTGGCAGTCAGGGAGCGTTGAGGTCACAGCGGGGCAGGCGAATCTGACGCCGCCCGCCAGCGAGGTGGCGTGCTCCCTGTGGATGAATAATGAACACAGTCTGAAGAGCATGATGCAGCATGGAAACCTGCCATTGCTGCTAGCTGGCGGAATGCCGTTTTTTTTGACACACTTGGTGCATTTCATGGAAATTTCCAAACTAAGTTTTCCTCCTTTCCTCTAAGTCTGTTCCTCAGTGTTCTATTGGATACTTAACCATTTACCAAATAATGAAGCTGATTTTCACAGTAACTTCATTGCAGCGTTAATGTAAGCCTACTTGTGACTAATAAATAAACTTTAACTTTAAAAAACTTTAACATTAACAAAGAAAAGCTGTTTAAATCCTTCATAAATCATTGTTACTGGTGGTGACGCACACTCTTTAAGGGGAGCAGTGAGACACAGTGGCTTTTCATTATAAAAAAACTTCTATTTATGCACAAATCAAGCAAAGTATTATCTGTCTGCCATGCCTCAGCTGGGAACACTTTCACCTCTGAGTCAGGAGGTGTGGGCTCAAAATTCCCCTGCAAGACTTGGACACATAAATCACAGGACTGAGGGAGAGCTGCACTGTCAGAAGAGCCATCTTTTGGGGCGGCGCGGTGGCACGGTGGTTAGCACTGCTGCCTCACAGTGCCAGGGACCTGGGTTCAATTCCGCCTTCAGGTCACTGTCTGTGTTGTGAAGTCTGCACGTTCTCCCCATGTCTGCGTGGGATTCCTCCGGGTGCTCCGGTTTCCTCCCACAGTCCAAAGATGTGCAGGTTAGGTGGATTGGCCATGCTAAGTTGCCCCTTAGTGTCCAAAAATGTGTAGGTTAGGTGGATTGGTCATGCTAAATTGCCCCTTAGTGTCCAAAGATGTGTAGGTTAGGTGGATTGGCCATGCTAAATTGCCCCTTAGTGTCCAAAGATGTGCAGGTGAGGTGGATTGGCCATGCTAAATTGCCCCTTAATGTCCAAAGATGTGTAGGTTAGGTGGATTGGTCATGCTAAATTGCCCTTTAGTATCCAAAGATGTGCAGGTTAGGTGGATTGGCCATTCTAAATTGCCCCTTAATGCCCAAAGATGTGTAGGTTAGGTGGATTGGCCATGCTAAATTGCCCCTTAGTGTCCAAAGATGTGCAGGTTAGGTGGATTGGCCATGCTAAATTGCCCCTTAGAGTACCAAGATGCGCAGGTTAGGGCGATTAGTGGGGTAAATGCGTGGGGTAACGGGGATAGGGCACGGTGTGGGCCTGGGTAAGATGTTCTTTCGGGGAGTTGGTGCAGACCCAATGGGTCGAATGGCCCATTAGGTTAGGTGGATTGGCCATGCTAAATTGCCCCTTAGTGTCCAAAGATGTGTAGGTTAGGTGGATTGGCCATGCTAAATTGTCCCTTAGTGTCCAAAGATGTGTAGGTTAGGTGGATTGGCCATGCTAAATTGTCCCTTAGTGTCCAAAGATGTGTAGGTTAGGTGGATTGGCCATGCTAAATTGCCCCTTAGTGTCCAAAGATGTGCTGGTTAGGTGGATTGACCATGCTAAATTGCCCCTTAGTGTCCAAAGATGTGTAGGTTAGGTGGATTGGCCATGCTAAATTGTCCCTTAGTGTCCAAAGATGTGTAGGTTAGGTGGATTGGCCATGCTAAATTGCCCCTTAGTGTCCAAAGATGTGCTGGTTAGGTGGATTGACCATGCTAAATTGCCCCTTAGTGTCCAAAGATGTGCTGGTTAGGTGGATTAGCCATGCTAAATTGCCCCTTGGTGTCAGGGGGATTAGCAGGGTAAATACAGGGGATTAGGGGATGGGGCAGGGTGGGATTGTTGTCAGTGCTGACTTGATGGGCCGAATGGCCTCCTTCTGCACTGTAGGGATTCTATGATGAAGCCAGATTCCGTGTCTTGAGCTGAATGTAATGTTCTGTGAGAGGTTAGGTGGGGGTCCCATCTTCCTTCTCAGGTGGGCTGAAAAGATCCCCGCTGCATTACTTGAAGAAGAACAGGGGAGTTCTCACATTATCCTGATCAATATATATCCTTCAATCAACATGGCAACAACACCAGATTATCTGGATGATTATCACATTGCTGTCTGGAGGAGGTTGCTATGTGCAAATTGGCTGCTGCCTTCCTCACATTACAACAGCGACTACCCTTCAAACAGTATTTTATTGGCTGTAAATTGCATTTGGGAGGTCATGAAAGGCGCCACATAAATGCAAATCTTTCTTTCTTAAAACAATCTGAGTTGGAGAGCGAGAGGTGGATTTTCCTTTCCACCGCCCGAAGGAGTTTGGCAGGGTGGGAAGGACCGATTTCAACAAGATGTAAGTGCTTAGAGATGAGAGGAAAATTCGCCTTCAGATTCTGTAAGAAACACTTACTCTTGGCAAGGCTTTCCCCAATGTAGGCTGGGATTTTCCGCCCTCCCTACACCCTGTAGCGATTTTCCTGCAGAAACTTCTATACTGTATCCAAAATATCATGTTGTGATGCATTTAGAAATATAGGGCGGGATTTAAGGCCTCACTCTACCCGAAACCGGAAAATCCCGCCCAAGGTCAACAGACCTTTCCATGGTCCACCCTCGCCTGCTCTGATTCCCGTGGCGGGCAGGACAGTAAAATTCTGGTGTAACTTGTTAATTAAATTCAACTCTTGGGTAGCTTAAACTGCCTCCTCCTCTTCCTCATCATCCCACTCCGGGATTAACATCCCAAAAACAAATGATCTGGTCGTTATCTCGTTTCGGTTTGTGGGCGCTTGCTCTGCGTAAATTGGCTGCTGTGTTCTCGACATCACAACAATGGCGACACTTTACTTCAAAAGCACTGGCTGTCAAGCAGTTTGGGACTTCCTTGGTCGTGGCAGGCGCTGTGTGACAGCACGTTTGTTCTTCTTTTGGGATTTCCTTTGTCCGTGCTGGAAAGGGCTGGAAAAGGGTATGGGCAACATTTTCCTGTGGTTATGTTCGTAATGGTATCTGAACTAGGCCAAATGGAGATAACCTTACTCCTCCCACTCTGCCAAAATACAACGAGCAGGCCAGCTCGCTCACTAGTGGCTGATGGGTGGAGAGTGTGCAGAGCAAGGACAAAGGACATTGGTTAGTCAGAGCGAGGACTGCACTGTGACAGTAGCCTATCATCTGAGGCAAAGGCAAAATGTCCACCGACAGATTAGACTCCACCTTATTCTTTTACTTGAGTGGTATTTATCCACACCGAGACTGCAATTGGTCAATAGACTAGGCTAACCAACTTTTTTGTTTATTCGTTCGTGGGACATGGGCGTCACCGGCTGGCCAGTGCTTATTGCTCATCCCTAGTGGTTCCTTGAGAAGGTGGTGGTGAGCTGCCATCTTGAATCGCTGCAGTCCATGTGCTATGGGTTGACCCACAATGCTGTTAGGGAGGGAATTCCAGGATTTTGACCCAGCGACTCAGAAGGAACGGCCGATATATTTCTAAGTCAGGACAGTGAGTGACTTAGAGTCATAGAGGTTTGCAGCATGGAAACAGGCCCTTCGGCCCAACTTGTCCATGCCGCCCTTTTTTTTTAAACCCCTAAACTAATCCCAATTGCCCGCATTTGGCCCATATCCCTCTATACCCAACTTGGAGGGGAACTTACAGGTGGTGGTGTTCCCATTTATCTGCTGCCCTTGTTCCTCTAGATGGAAGTGGTCGTGGGTTTGGAAGGTGCTGTCTAAGGATCTTTGGTGAATTGCTGCAGTGCATCTTGTAGATGGTACACACTGCTGCTACTGAGCGTCGGTGGTGGCAGGAGTGAATAGAAACATAGAAACATAGAAAACTACAGCACAAAACAGGCCCTTCGGCCCCACAAGTTGTGCCGAACATATCCCTACCTTTTAGGCCTACCTATAACCCTCCATCCTATTAAGTCCCATGTACTCATCCAGGAGTCTCTTAAAAGACCCTATTGAGTTTGCCTCCACCACCACTGACGGCAGCTGATTCCACTCACCCACCGCCCTCTGTGTGAAAAACTTCCCCCTAACATTTCCCCTGTACCTACCCCCCAGCACCTTAAACCTGTGTCCTCTCGTAGCAGACATTTCCACCCTGGGAAAAAGCCTCTGAGAGTCCACCCGATCTATGCCTCTCAACATCTTATATACCTCTATTAGGTCTCCTCTCATCCTACGTCTCTCCAAGGAGAAAAGACCGAGCTCCCTCAGCCTATCCTCATAAGGCATGCCACTCAATCCAGGGAACATCCTTGTAAATCTCCTCTGCACCCTTTCAATCTTTTCCACATCCTTCCTGTAATGAGGTGACCAGAACTGAGCACAGTACTCCAAGTGGGGGTCTGACGAGGGTCTTATATAGCTAAGATGAGATGAGATGTTTGTTTGTTAGCAGCAGTTATAAGTTAGGAACTGTGGTCACTCTCTGTATTGACAGTCTGGTATCTTCCAAGGGAGATCATAAGTGACTTTTGCAACTCCAAATCTGATCTGATTTGAATCCATTTTTTAAATTGTGTTTTTTTTAGGCAGGTCATAATTTTATGATTGGGTCTTATTTTTAATAATATCTCTGAACTCTAAAGTGCTTCAGTATCTAACCGAGTCAAGTTGCCTACTGATACCTCAGTGAGTCAATCTCCTGCCTTCTTCTTCTGTCTGAATCGCCTGGATCTGGTCTTGGGACAGGCCAAAATGGCCATCCACATGTCCGGCATGGCCCCTTTGGTGGGATCTTGCTGGTGGCTAACAGGCCCCACACTGTGGGCAAAGCCCAGCAGGTCTCTGGAGATGGCCTCCTTGCGACACTCTGGGAAACCAGCAAAGCCTTCATTATTTATCAGCCCCTGCCCCCAGAGCCAGAGCCAGATGATAACCTGGCCACAAATGACTTGAATCCTTTCACACATCTTCCAAGGGTGCCACCATCTTGAGGTGCCCTCCCATTCTTCTTCCCTGTCTCAGCAGTGCCCACCTCACCTGGCAGGACATTGCCGCGGGCCCTCCCATTGGGCCAGCCGAGAGCTTGTTCCACCTCGTGTCCTTAATTGGTCTCCTGGCCTCTTAATTGTGGTAAGATCGTGCCGACGTGCCGCCAGTCATCACCAGTGGGATTGGGACCCATCTTTAGTCCCCACCTCAAGAAAAAAAGGTTCCATCCAGAGTCCTTTATGTAGTCTTGTCCACACCTAGGTGTCCTTGGGGATAAATGCTTGAAGCCATCTGAGACTGGTGGACATTGAAATGCATCCATTGCATAATCGATCAGTCCAGCAGAATATTGTAATGACTTCAATTGGTCCATTGAGGTTGGCCTATTGGAATATGAACTCCCTGATTAAGGAGTCAATTGATGGGCCAATCAGGGAGTCTTTGCCTTGTATTTAACCGGGGTGTGTCAGTTCCTCTGGCACTCCCGAAGGTAGACTGCTGACTGATCGCACTCTGTGTACTGCTGTTAGGGTTTGTAAACAAATGGATGTTGGTGGAGCGACTTCTGCCTCGGCAGACTCATTACAAATACTGATCTAGTTCATATTATGCTTAAGTTTTTGCGGGATCCCAGTTCTATTACTTTGAATGATAATAAAAGGAGGTGCTTCCACTAATTTGGTCTGGTGACAGTTGGGAGATCTCAGTGCGACCTTTACCTGTTGGACAGTAGTAATCTGGTTCCGTGTGACCTCTCATCATGTCCACCCCAGTCTAACACCGGCATTTCCACATCATGATCGTAATGGAACGATGAAGCAGGCTCAAAGGGCCGATTGGCCTCCTCCTGTTCCTATTTTCTATGTCTCTATAGAATAGAATAGAATCGCTACAGGGCAGAAGGGGGCCGTTCGGCCCATCGAATCTGCACCGATCAAAATCCCACCCAGGCCCTATCCCCATAACCCCATGCACTGACCCTAGCTAGTCCCCCTGACACTAAGGGGCAATTTATGGATCTATGTTTTACCAGCCCAGTTAAGTGAGAAGTCTCACAACACCAGGTTAAAGTCCAACAGGTTTAGTTGGTAGCACGAGTTTTCGGAGCGCCGCTCCTTCATCACTCACCTGATGAAGGAGCGGCACTCCGAAAGCTCGTGCTACCAACTAAACCTGTTGGACTTTAACCTGGTGTGAGACTTCTTACTGTGCCCACCCCAGCCGGCATCTCCACAGCATGGCTACCACATCTTCGGACTGTGGGAGGAAACCGGAGCACCCGGAGGAAACCCGCGCAGACATGGGGAGAATGTGCAAACTCTACGCAGACATTGACCCGACACTGGACATTGGTCCCTGGCGCTGTGAGGCAGCAGTGCCAACCACTGTGCCACCGTGCCATGCCAAATTGTTTGAATGTCTTGTCTAGGGCTTTACTTCCTTTTGCTGATTTCTCTTTATGTTCGATAGCCCCTAGTTTCTTTTGAATTCTCTAATTTCTGCATTTGTTCCTCAGTGTCTGGTAAGATCTCAACATCTCAAATGGGTCTTTTCCTTGTATTTAAGCGGGGCGTGTCAGTTCCTCTGGCACCCCCAAAGGTAGACTGCTGACTGATAGCACTCTGTGTACTGCTGTTGGAATTGCAAATTCTAATGGATGGAAGTGATGAGGGAGAAAGGAATATGCTGTTAAGTTGCGATGTGGTAGGACGGATCATGCGGCTCATAAACACCAGCATGGAGCACTTGGACTGAATGATCTGTTTGTGTCCGGTTAATTCGATGCAATTTAATAAAAGGAAAACCCCGTAAATGCTATATTGTGAAAGGAAGATTATTCAGCCCGCGACCAAGAGACTTTCATGTAAGACTCACTGTGGGTGTATTGCAATCAAAGGGCTGAAGTACATTTTGCAATGAGCAGGGCTGACTATGACCTTCAAGGTAATAAATTCATCGGAGCTTGCTGAAGTGTTTATCTACAGCCCACAAGTGCTGTGAACATGAAGATGAGCACCTTGCAAAATGTAATTGATTGCGAGTGTATTGTACTGTAATAATAATAAAGAAAAGCTTTCTTGAGGTAAAAACAAATCATACACAGCCAGTCCTATTCATTGTAATTGTGACCAATTCTGCTCCTATTTAAGACTGTCTGCTTCATTATTTTTATTTGTATTTAAGAAGCCCTATTTAGAATAATTAACTCCTGGAATTAATTACCTTTAGTTCTGAGGGTGTAATATTTTGAAACGTGTGATCACTTGCCTGCCGTAGCTAAATGCAAGAAACTGAGTTTTTTATCGGCAGTAAATGCTGGAAATCGGAAGTAAGACCAAAAAGGCAAAGGGGAAAGAGCGAGATTAATTGGACAGCTCTTCCAGAGAACCAACCAAGGCACCAGGGCCTGAATGTGCTGTATCATTCTGTGATTATGAATTCACTTTTCAGGAAGGGACCCTTCATAGAATCCCTACAGTGCAGAAGGAGGCTATTCGGCCCATCGAGTCTGCACCGACTACACTCCTACACAGGTCCTATTCCCGTAACCCCACATATTTACCCTGTTAATCCCCCTGACACTAAGGGGCAATTTAGCACGGCCAATCCGCCTAACCCGCACATCTTAGAACTGTGGGAGGAAACCGGAGCACCCGGAGGAAACCCATGCAGACATGGGGAGAATGTGCAAACTCTACGCAGACATTGACCCGACGCCGGACATTGATCCCTGGCGCTGTGAGGCAGCAGTGCCAACCACTGTGCCACCGTGCTGTGCCAAATTGTTTGAATGTCTTGTCTAGGGCTTTACTTCCTTTTGCTGATTTCTCTTTATGTTCGATAGCCCCTAGTTTCTTTTGAATTCTCTCATTTCTGCATTTGTTCCTCAGTGTCTGGTAATATCGCAACATCTCAAATGGGTCTTTTCCTTGTATTTAAGCGGGGCGTGTCAGTTCCTCTGGCACCCCCAAAGGTAGACTGCTGACTGATAGCACTCTGTGTACTGCTGTTGGAATTGCAAATTCTAACGTCCAAAGACAGGCGTTTGGAGGAGTATTTATTTTCTCCAGACTTCAATTGAAACATGATACTCACAGGTGTCGGGCCACAGGCAGTGTCATCAACAATCCATTTTATCCTTGTTGCCAATGTAATGGTGCAGACTTTGTCAGGAACACAAAGGGAATTTATTAATCCCACCCAGGCCCTACCCGCATAACCCCATGCATTTACCGTGGCTAGTCCCCCTGACACTAAGGGGCAATTTAGCATGGCCAATCCACCTAACCCGCACATCTTTGGACTGTGGTTTACCAGGCTGATCCCGGGAATGGCGGGACTGATGTATGAGGAGGGATTGAAAATGTTAGGATTGTTTTTGCTGGAGTTCAAACGAATGAGAGGGGATCTCATAGAGACTTATAAAATTCTAACAGGACCAGACAGGGTAGATGTAGGGAGGATGTTTCCGATGGTGGGGGGAGTCCAGAATCAGGGGTCACAGTCTGAGGATTCGGGGTAGACCATTTAGGACGGAGGTGAGGAGACATTTCTTCACCCGGTGAGCCTGTGGAATTCATTCCCACAGGAAGTAGTTGATGCCAAAACATTGAATGTATTCAAGAGGTGGCTGGACATAGCACTTGGGGCGAATGGGGTTAAAGGTTATGGGGAGAAAGCAGGATTAGGCTATTGAGTTGGACGATCAGCCATGATGGTGATGAATGGCGGAGCAGGCTCGAAGGGCCGAATGTGTGGGGAAGTCTGCAGTCCAAACCTCCATCCGTATCCCACGTTATCTCAGAGCACTGACACATCGCACAGCCTGGTTTAAAGCTGCACGTGCACTTTTGAAGAGTTCCCTCAAATCCCGGAAGATAAGAAAGATCACAAGACAAGTTCAGAAGATCTTTTCTCTCATTTATCTCATCCTTCGAAAAATATTAGTCCTCCCATCTTCCCAACAAAGAGTATAGTCAAAGGCAGAAAGATTCTGGCATTTCCACAGACAGAGCACTTATTTTGCAATGCACTTTCTTGGTGTATTGGAACTCTTATCACTGAAGTGTTTGAATGCCAAGATTAACTACCAACATGTAAATGCACATTGCCTCTGTAACAGCTCTTACCCAAGATATCATCAACATCCTGAAACGTTATCTTTGTTTCTCTCTCCAGAGATGCTGCCTGACCTGCTGAGTATTTCCAGCATTTCCTGTTTGTATTGCAACTCTTGACATTAATGTGTTGATCCACTCCCACCCCCTTCATTTTAGCCACCTCTCCAAAGTGTCTCCATTTCTGGTGGTGATATGGCACAAGAGTAAGAGAGCTGTTATAGAGACAGTGAGTATTTTTAAGTGATGCATGGACTGGCTGGGCCAAATGGCCTGTTTCATGGTCATGTAATGATCCCGTATGGCATTGTAGTGTATTCTTAAACATGTGTGTGTGTCTGTATGTTTCACATTGGAATTCACTCAAGTACAAGGTGAAACTAGAACTAGGGGGCATGGCCTCAAAATAAGGGGAAGCAGATTTAGGACTGAGTTGAGGAGGAACTTCTTCACCCAAAGGGTTGTGAATCTGTGGAATTCCCTGCCCAGTGAAGCAGTTGCGGCTACCTCGTTGAATGTTTTTAAGGCAAAGATAGGTAGATTTTTGAACAGTAAAGAAATTAAGGGTTATGGTACAGGTGTATGAATCTATAATTGCATGATCTACAACATTAATATTCCTGACTCTGTGAATCAGTTCAAATGCCTAGATGTGTTTATTATTGCACATATGCATTCAGGTCCCTTTGCTGTACCCCTTTAGAGCTGTACCCTTCTGTCTCTCTCTTCTGACTAAAGTGAATCACTTCACACTCTAATACCTCCCAAGTGCCTATTCTTCATTCACAGACCTTGAGACTGGAGACGGTTCAGAAGAGATTGATTCCAGGTTTGAAGGGGAGGAGCGGTTGAGTAGCTTGGGCTTGTACTCGCTGGAGTACAGAAGAATGAGGGGGGATTTGATTGAGGTTTATATATAAAAACGGGATTGATAAAGTAAATGTCAACTCAATGTTAACATTGGAACATAAGAACTAGGAGCAGGAGTAGGCCATCTGGCCCCTCGAGCCTGCTCAGCCATTCAATAAGATCATGGCTGATCTTTTTGTGGATTCAGCTCCGCTTACCCACCCGTTCACCCTAAATTCCTTTACTGTTCAAAAATCTATCTATCCTTGCCTTAAAAACATTCAACGAGGTCGCCTCAACTGCTTCACTGGGCAGGGAATTCCACAGATTCACAACCCTTTGTGTGAAGAAGTTCCTCCTCAACTCAGTGCTAAATCTGCTCCCCCTTATTTTGAGGCCATGCCCCCTAGTTCTAGTTTCACCCGCCAGTGAAAACAACTTCCCTGCTTCTATCTTATCTATTCCCTTCATAATCTTATATGTTTCTATAAGATCTTCCCTCACTCTTCTGAATTCCGATGAGTATAGCCCCAGTCTACTCAGTCTCGCCTCATAAGCCAACCCTCTCAATGCAAATGGAGGGGGTGCAGAGGAGATTCACTCGGTTGATTCCGGAGTTGAGAATTGCATAAAATGCGACGGTTTGCTTGCATGGAGTTTTTGGACAATTTCCATGTTCAGCTTCTTAATTGGGTTAAACCAACATTCGGACCATTTCAAACTCTCAGTCAGGTTTGCTTTCTCATTCCCTGCCGAAAGCATTGAAGTCGTTTCTTTTACAAACATTGTGGTAGCCGAGTTTAAGATATAGGATTTCTGAATTCAGCTAAATTCCCCCGTTGGGAATGGCCTTGTGTTTTTCCGTTGATGTGACTCCTCGATGCTGATCTCGCTGTATTTGTGACAGCACTGAACACGTTTTAGCAATTACCCTGATATATATTCAGGGACTCATAGCAAAAAAACGCCTCTAAATGTAGTCAGGGTGGAACCTTAATTCTAGGCCTTGACAATCTAAAACTACACAATTATGGACAGATCAGAAAATTCATGGCAAGTAACCTTTTAAAGTACTTCTGACAATGGCAACTATGGTTTAGTGGTATCAAGATTTTTGACAGGACAGATAGCATTCATCTATTGTTGCAGGCATCTTGAAGCATCAGTCCTTCACAACGCAACTTATTATCACTTGACATTGTCAACTTGTCGAATAAAATATCAAGTGCAGTGAGCGTAGCATTTGTGGAACTCTTCTGAAAAGAAAATAGTTTGCTGATTATGGGGGAGGTGAGCGAGAGTGGATTGCGAGGCCAAGTTAGCAGAATCTGTCTGGATGACAGGTATAAAATATAGACTCAGATTGGAGTGATCTTGTTGGAGCAAATAACTTTCCCTCTCATCCCCGTGTTTGCTGATCCACATTGGCTCCCGGTACAGCAACATTTTGATTTTGAAATTCTTGTTTTCAAATCCCTCCATGTTTTTGCGCCTCCCTATCTCTGTCATCTCCTCCAAGCCTACAACCCTCCGAGATCTCTGCACTCCTGTACTTCCAACCCCTTTGGCATTCCCGATTTTGATCGCTCCACCATTAGCGGCTGTATCTTCAGCTACCCAGGCCCCAGACTCTGGAATTCCTTCCTCAAACCTCCCCACCCCTCTCTACCTCACTTTCCTCCTTTTAAGACACTTCTTAAAAACAACCTCTTTGACCAAGCTTTTGGTAAACTGACCTTATCGCCGGAATTCTACCGCCCCTCGCCCGCCACAGAATCGGAGCGGGCGAGGGGCGCACAACGGAAATGTCTGTTGACCTTGGGTGGGATTTTCCAGTCTTAGGTCGAGCGAGCCGTAAAATCCCACCCCATATTTCCTTATGTGGATGAGTCTCATCTTTTGTTTTAAAGTACTCTTCTGAAGCTACTTTGGATGCTTTATTATGTTAAAGGCGCTATGTAAATGCAAGTTGTTGTTTAGGCCTGACTGCATTATCACTCTATGGTTTTCCCCCCATCTTTACCTGAGCCCCCACCAAGCTCATCTTCCCCATGAGACCCATCTTCTCATCTGATCCCCTCACGGAACAGTTGTTAACACTTTTAATGGCTCCCTCTCCTCCCCCAACTTTGAAGGTACAAATTTAAGATGATCGCAGAAAGAATTACTGGGGCAAATTGAAAGTAAGTTTATTTATTAGTCACAAGTAAAGCTTACATTAACGCTGCAATGAAGTTACTGTGAAATTCCCCGAGTCGTCACATTCCGGCACCTGTTCGGGTACACTGAGGGAGAATTTAGCATGGCCAATGCACCCTAACCAGCACATCTTTGGAATGTGGGAGGAAACTGGAGCACTCGGAAGAAACCCACGCAGACACGGGGAGAACGTGCAAACTCCACACAAGCAGTGACCCAAGCCGGGAATCGAACCCGGGTCCCTGGCACCGTGAGGCAGCAGTGCTAACCACTGTGCCACCGTGCCGTCCCAAAATCATAGAATCCTGCAGTACAGAATGAGGCCATTCGGCCCATCGAGCCTGCACCGACCACAATGCCACCCAGGCCTTATTCCCGCAACCCCACGCATTTACCCTGTTAATCCCCCTGACACTCGGGGCAATTTAGCATGGCCAATCAACCTAACCCACACATCTTTGGACTGTGGGAGGAAACCGGAGCACCCGGAAGAAACCCACGCAGACACGGGAAGAATGTGCAAACTCCACACAGACAGTGACCCAAGGTGGGAATTGAACCCGGGTCCCCAGCGTTGTGTAGCAGCAGTGTTAACCACTGTGCCAACGTGCCGCCCTTGTAACATTTTACGCAGCAAGGTGGCTGAATTGTGGAATTCGTTGTCAGAAACTGTGACTAAGCCAGAGTGCACAAATTCTTCAATGAGGGCACTGCCACAGAAAGAGGAACGTTCAAGGATAAGGGGAGTGAGTGGGATTAGACCAGGTAGTTCACGTGGGGCAAAAGACTGGCATAGCCTTGATGGGCTGAATGGCCTGTCTGTGTTGGAAAACTCTATTGCCAGGAAGCCCCTCGGGTTTTCTCCCGCTCCACTTTAGGTAAGTTCAGCACAAGTTCAACGGAAAACCCCAGAGAAATTCCCAGCCTATGATTTTAGTTGCCAAAGCTTTTCACAGCTGAGACCCATAAGCCTGGGTAATTGCAGACTTATCATTCAAATTTTAACCCCAATGGAGATATCCACATCGTAAATCTTTTGAGTGCGACAAAGCTGTCCAGATTTTGAGGGCAGGTAATTATACACAGAGGCGAAGGTGAACTGGAAATGTGTGACGGGACCATCAACATCTGTGCAGCTGCAGGAGGGAATGTTGAAGACAGTGGAGAAAGTTCAGCGTTAAGGGAGGCAAGCTGATGGCACTTTTGGAAAGCTCAGATTCAGAATCCAATCCCTGGTCGGTGCTCGCACCCCAACTGCTCTCATCTTCTGTCTGGCCAACAAAGTCCAGTCTTGTATCCCTTTCAGTTAGCACGAGAATCAGTTATACGGTTCAGTCGTTTGGAGTGATACCATTGCATTTTGGGAGCAGCAGTCAAAACAGTATCTCCTGTCCATAACTTTGTAATGGGTAGCAAACAGCACCACTCATCTCTGATGAGGGGCAGCACGGTGGCACAGTGGTTAGCACTGCTGCCTCACAGCGCCAGGAACCTGGGTTCGATTCCCGGTTTGTGTCACTGTCTGTGTGGAGTCTGCACATTCTCCCCGTGTCTGCTTCCTCCGGGTGCTCCGGTTTCCTCCCACAGTCCGAAAGACGTGCTGGTTAGGGTGCATTGGCCGTGCTAATTTCTCCCTCAGTGTACCCGAACAGGAGTGTGGCGACTAGGGGATTTTCACAGTAACTTCATTGCAGTGTTAATGTCAGCCTACTTGTGACACTAATAAATTAACTTTAACTTTAAACTTTGCACAGCAAAAACAGAAAATGCTGGAAAAACCCAGCAGGTCTGGCAGCAGAAAGAAAATAGAGTTAATGGCTAGAATTTTACCGTCCTGCCCGCTATGGGAATCGGAGCGGGCGAGGGGCGGACCATGGAAAGGTCCATTGACCTCTGGCGGGATTTTACGATTTTGGGATGAGTGGGTGGGATTTCACGGCCTCAATGTTTCAAATTGGTGTGACTCTTCTTCAGAGCTAAAGAGAGACAGAAATGTGTTGGAGGGTGGAGCAGTGTATCAGGTCAGTGAGGCTAGGAGAGATAGTAACAAAGATGCGTGGGTCACAAGACAGGGGAAGTGTTAATGGCAGGAGAAGGTACGAGTTGCATAAAGATAAGATATCAGAAGGTGCTAATGGGAGAATAAAGGTCAGTGCTCAGTGAAAGCAAAACTAAGGAACAAGTGACAGGTGGCCCAGTGGGGGAGGGGGTGTTTGCACAGAAATTGTTTTGGATAATAATAAAGGGGTCAAATGGAGGAGAAAGGTCGCACCCTAAAGTTGTTGAACGCAATGTTGAGTCCTAAGGGCTGTAATATGCCAAACCGTAAGATGAGGTGCTACACCTCCTGGGGTGGCACGGTAGCACAGTGGTTAGCACTGCTGCCTCACATCGCCAGGGACCCGGGTTCGATTCCCGACTTGGGTCACTGTCTGCGTGGAGTCTGCACGTTCTCCCCGTGTCTGCGTGGGTTTCCTCCGGGCGCCCCGGTTTCCTCCCACACTCCAAAAATGTGTGGGCTAGATTGATTGGCCATGTTAAATTGCCCCTCGTTTTGGGGGGATGAGGAGGGTAAATATGTGGGGTTATGGGGATAGGGTGGGATTGTGGTTGGTGCAGGCACGATGAGCTGAATGGCCTCCTTCTGCACTGTACGGATTCTATGATTGCAGCAGGCCATCGCTACACCTGTCTTACCAACATGGACTCCGTGTCAGAAGCAAGAATTCATAAACCCACAACAACAACCATTTCGCATGGGCAATCCACCTAACCTGCACACCTTTGGACATTAAGGGGCAATTTAGCATGGCCAATCCACTTAACCTGCACATCCTTAGACACTAAGGGGCAATTTAGCATGGCCAATCCACCTAACCTGCGCATCTTTGGACACTAAGGGGCAATTTAGCATGGCCAATCCACCTAACCTACACATCTTTGGACACTAAGGGGCAATTGATCATGCCCAATCCATCTAACCTGCGCATCTTTGGACACTAAGGGGCAATTTAGCATGGCCAATCCACCTAACCTGCGCATCTTTAGACACTAAGGGGCAATTTAGCATGGCCAATCCGGGAATCGAACCTGGGTCCCTGGTGCTGTGAGGCAGCAGTGCTAACCACTGTGCCTCCATGCCGCCCAATCTGATCAGGGTTACTTGCTAGGTTAAAGAAATGCATTTAATACAGCCCAGTTTCATACAGCACAGAAGGAGGCCATTCATCCTACCTTGCCCTGGTTCTTTGAGAGAGCCATCCCACTGTGTCGCTCTATCCCCGCATCTCTACAACATATTCCTTTTTGAGCATATATTCTTTTGAAAGTCACTATTGAATCTTTTTCCACCATTCTTTCAGGCAGCGTGTACCAGATCGCAACAAAATTGCCCCCCTTCAAGTGTGAAGAAAAAGATTAATGAATCAACTGTGGAAAAGACGATTAAAATATGTATCACCTGATGTCAGGAGTGAGATTACCTTTCAGTCTCTCACCATTTTAGTCACTATGTTCACATAAGGAGAGGTATAAGCTCCAGATACCGGTTGGAATCATCTTGAAAGACAGCGAAGATCATCTTAACAGCTGTGGGCCCTCAGCCCTGAGTAAGGATGTGGGCTTCGCCCCCTTGAGAAGGTGGTGGCAAGCTACCATTTTGAATACAACTGAGTGGCATGCTTGGCCATTTAAGAGCGTAGTTAAGAGTCAGCCATTTTGTTGAGAATTTGGAGTCACATGTATGCCGTGCTGCGTCAGGAGAGAGGCTTTCCGTCTTCAAAGGACATTGGGGACCCAGGCAGGGTTTTACAGAAATCTGGTTATTTCATGGCCAATATTATTTATACTGGTATATTACTCCAGATTTTATTTATTCTTTCATGGGATGTGGGCGTCGCTGGCTAGGCCAGCATTTACTGTCCATCTCTAATCGCCCCCTTGAGAAGGTGGTGGTGAGCTGCCTTCTTGAACCATTGCAAACTATGTGGTGTAGGTACACCCACAGTGCTGTTAGGGAGGGAGTTCCAGGATTGTTATTGGACATCAGTCAGTCCATGTGGTGTAGGTACACCCACAGTGCTGTTAGGGAGGGAGTTCCAGGATTGTTATTGGACATCAGTCAGCCCATGTGGTGTAGGTACACCCACAGTGCTGTTAGGGAGGGAGTTCCCTGTGCCCACATTCCATGAAAGAATAAAGGTGCCGTGTTGGTTGGGGCCTGGAATGCACTGCCAAGCAAGGTGATTGAGGCGGACACGCTGGGATCGTTTAAGACTTATCTAGATAACCACATGAACAGACTGGGAATAGAGGGATACAAAAGAATGGTCTAGTTGGGCACATGAGCGGCGCAGGCTTGGAGGGCCGAAGGGCCTGTTCCTGTGCTGTATTGTTCTTTGTTCTTTGTTCCTGGATTGTTATTGGACATCAGTCAGTCCATGTGGTGTAGGTACACCCACAGTGTTGTTAGGGAAAGAGTTCCAGGATTGCTATTGGACATCAGTCAGTCCATGTGGTGTAGGTACACCCACAGTGTTGTTAGAGAGGGAGTTCCAGGATTGTTATTGGACATCAGTCAGTCCATGTGGTGTAGGTACACCCACAGTGTTGTTCGGGAAAGAGTTCCAGGATTGCTATTGGACATCAGTCAGTCCATGTGGTGTAGGTACACCCACAGTGCTGTTAGGGAGAGAGTTCCAGGATTGTTATTGGACATCAGTCAGTCCATGTGGTGTAGGTACACCCACAGTGCTGTTAGAGAGGGAGTTCCAGGATTGTTATTGGACATCAGTCAGTCTGTATGGTGTAGGTAAACCCACAGTGCTGTTGGGGAGAGAGTTCCAGGATTGTTATTGGACATCAGTCAGTCCATGTGGTGTAGGTACACCCACAGTGCTGTTAGGGAGGGAGTTCCAGGATTGTTATTGGACATCAGTCAGTCCATGTGGTGTAGGTATATCCACAGTGCTGTTAGGGAGGGAGTTCCAGGATTGTTATTGGACATCAGTCAGTCCATGTGGTGTAGGTACACCCACAGTGCTGTTAGGGAGGGAGTTCCAGGATTTTGACCCAGCGACAGTGAAGGAACGGCCGATATATTTCCAAGTCAGAATGGTGATTGGTTTGGAGGGGAACCTGCAGGTGGTGGTGTTCCCAGGTATCTGCTGCCCTTGTCCTTCTGGGTGGTAGAGATGGCAGGTTTGGAAGGTGCTGTCTAAGGAGCCTTGGTGAGTTGCTGCAGTGCATCTTGTAGATGGTACACATGGTGGATACTGAGCGTCGGTGGTGGAGGGAGTGGATGTTGAAGGTGGTGGATGGGATGCCAATCAAGCGGGGCTGCTTTGTCCTGGATGGTGTTGAGCTTCTTGAGTGTTGTTGGAGCTGCACCATCCAGGCAAGTGGGGAGTATTCCATCACACTCCTGACTTGTGCCTTGTAGATGGTGGACAGGCTTTGGGGAGTCAGGAGGTGAGTTACTCACCGCAGGATTCCCAGCCTCTGACCTGCTCTTGTAGCCACAGTGTTTATGTGGTGAGTCCAGTTCAGTTTCTGCTCAATGGTAACCGCAGAGGTCGGAATTTTACCAGCACACCCGCCCTGATTCCGGGGGGACGGGCAGGCAAGGCTCGGAGAACGGCATTCTCTGTTGGCCTTGGGCGGGATTGTATGAACGTCGGTCATGCCGGTAAAATTCCACCCAGAATGTTGACAGTCGGGGATTCAGTGATAGTAATGCCTTAAATGTGTTCGGGACTATATAAGGAACCCCAAGGTATATTATGAAGTTAGACTACAAACAAAGGACAAAGAAAATTACAGCACAGGAACAGGCACTCCAAGCCTGCACTGACCAAGCCTAGACCCCAACTATTTACTTTTATTTTTGGCGCTAGTGTGAGGATTCCGAGCATCTGACCTGCTCTGGGAGCCACAGTATTTATATGGCTGGGTCCAATTCAGTTTCTGCTCAATGGTAACCCCCGGGATGTGAGTAATGGGGGAATTCAGCGATGGTAACGCCATTTAATATCAACGGGAGATAATGACAACTGGGGATAGTCATTGCCTGGCACTTGTGAGGTGCAAATGTTACTCATTTAGATTTTAAATTCAAATTCTCAATCTGCGAAGGCGAGATTTGAACTCATGTCCCTCGATCATGAGTCCTGGCATTTGGATTATTAATCTGGTAGCGTGAACACTACACTACCATCCATTTGCATTTTTGTTAGCTGCTATTTTATTTCATTACTTTTGGTACTTGAAAGTATAATCCGTTACGGGCCTGCTGTAAAGCATAGGAATGTGACATATCGTGTCTGTTCAGTTGCACTAATGGCTACACAAGGCATTGTAATGAGTTTCCTGTCAATTGTCTAAAAAGTTTGCATGTTGAAAAAGTAAATGGATGCTGTGTACTTGCAGGGATAACAGATGGCCAATGGTAAGTTATTAGACAGCAATTCAATCAATTGGTTCTGCTGACATCATTAAGTATGACTGAGTAATTCATGTTTGTCAACGGGACTTCAATTGAGCGCCGTCTTAAACTTGTCAACAGTCAATTGTTATTTATAATCTTGTTTCTTTTTAAATTGGTTAACCTTTTCTGAGTCACTCGTCGGTGGGTTCAGTGTGCCTGAGGTGAAAGGCCGACAAAGAAGGATAGCCTTTTAAGTTAATTATATATATGTTATATTAATCACATGACCAACACCGGAGCAATGGCAATTTTGTATTTCAGAGGTTCGTGGATTTAAAGATATTGGATGCTCTGAGTTGGCAGAATTTTTTACCTCTGAGTTGCAACTCCCACTCCTGAGCACAGAAGGGCGGCACGGTAGCACAGTGAAGCACTGCTGCTTCACAGCGCCAGGGACCCGGGTTCGATTCCAGCGTTGGGTCACACTCTGTGTGGGGTTTGCATGTTCTCCCCGTGTGGGTTTCCTCCGGGTGCTCCGGTTTCCTCCGGATGCTCCGGTTTCCTCCCACATTCTGAAAGACGTGCTGGTTAGGGTGCATTGACCGGAACAGGCGCCACAGTGTGGGCGACTAGGGGAATTTCACAGTAACTTCATTGCAGTGTTAATGTAAGCCTTGTGACTAATAAGTAAAAAAACTTTTTAAAAAAACAGAAGTCCAGGCCGGTACTCCAGTGCAGTATGGAGGGAGTGCTGCACTGTCACATACGAACATCCAAATTAGGAGCGGGAGTAGGCCATTCGGCCCCTCGAGCCTGCTCCGCCATTCAAAGAACAGTACAGCACAGGAACAGGCCCTTCGGCCCTCCAAGCCTGTGCCGATCACGTTGTCCTATCCAGACCAACCGTCTGTATCCCTCTATTCCCCGTCTGTTCATGTGTCTATCCAGATAAGTCTTAACTGTCGCTAACGTAACTGCCTCATCCACCTCACTTGGCAGCGCATTCCAGGCCCCCACCACCCTCTGTGTAAAAAACTTCCCCCGCACATCTCCACTGAACCTTTCCCCCCTTATCTTGAACTTGTGCCCCCTTGTAATTATCATTTCTGCCCTGGGAAAAAGCTTCCAATTGTTCACCCAATCTATACTCCTCATAATTTTATAAACTTCTATCGGGTCACCCCCTCAGCCTCTGTCTTTCCAGGGAGAACAATCCCAGTTTATTCAATCTCTCCTCATTGCTAATATAAAAACCTCCATATAAAAACTTTTCTGCACCCTCTCCAAAGACTCCTTCAATAAGATCATGGCTGATCTGATTGTAACATCAACCCCACATTCCCGCCGACCCCTGACAACCTTTCACCCCTGATAACCTTTCACCCTGATAACCTTTCACCCCCTTGTTAGTCAAGACTCTCTCTCGCTCTGCCTTAAAAATATTCAAACTCTGCTTCCCCTGCCTTTTGAGGAAGAGACTTCCAGAGACTCGCGACTGCTGAGAGACAACATTTCTCCTCATTTCCGTCTTAAATGAGCGACCCTTTATTTTAAAATTGTGACCCCCGATTCAAGATTCTCTGACGAGAGGGAACATCCCCTCTCCATCCACCCTGTCAATACCCCACAGGATCTTAAAGGTTTTGATCAGGTCACCTCTTAGTCTTCTAAACCCACCCATTCCTGGCATTTGTTGAGTAAACTTTCTCTGGACTGCTTCTGAACACATGCATCCTTAAATAAGGAGATTAATTCTGTACACAATGCTTCAAATGTGGTCTCACCAATGCCCTGTATATCTAAAGCATAACCTCCCTTCTTTTGTAATGAAATCCCCGTCGCAATGGAGGAGTTGGGCCGAATTTTCCAACCTCGTTCACAGCCAGGATTCTACGGTCCCACTGCCAGTCAACTTGATTTGATTTATTATTGTCAGATGTATTAATATACAGTGAAAAGTATTGTTTCTTGCGCGCTTTACAGACAAACCATACCGTTCATAGAGAAGGAAACAAGAGAGTGCAGAATGTAGTGTTACAATCATAGCTAGGGTGTAGAGAAAGTTCAGCTTAATATTTGATTTGATTCATTATTGTCACATGTATTAACATACAGTGAAAAGTACTGTTTCTTGCGCGCTATACAGACAAAGCATACCGTTCATAGAGAAGGAAAGGAGAAACTGCAGAATGTTGTGTTACAGTCATGGCTAGGGTATAGAGAAAGATCAGCTTAATGTGAGGTAGGTCCATTCAAAAGTCTGACAGCAGCAGGGAAGGAGCTGTTCTTGAGTCGGTTGGTATGTACCTCAGATTTTTGTGTCTTTTTCCCGACGAAGAAGGTGGAAGAGCGAATGTCTGGGATACGTGGGGTCCTTAATTATGCTGGCTGCCTTTCCGAGGCAGCGGGAAGTGTAGACGGAGTCAATGGATGGGAGGCTGGTTTGCGAGATGGATTGGGCTACATTCACGACCTTTTGTAGTTTCCTGCAGTCTTGGACAGAGCAGGAGCCATACCAAGCTGTGATACAACCAGAAAGGGTGCTTTCTGTGGTGCATCTGTAAAAGTTGGTGAGAGTCGGAGCTGACATGCCAAATTGCCTTAGTCTTCTGAGAACGTAGAGGCACTGGTGGGCTTTCTTAACCATAGTGTCGGCATGGGGGGGACCAGGACAGGTTGTTGGTGATTTGGACACCTAAAAGCTTGAAGCTCTCGACCATTTCTACTTCGTCCCCGTTGATGTAGACAGGGGCATGTTCTCCTCTACGCTTCCTGAAGTCGATGACAATCTCTGTCAACAAAGATTTGGCTGAGCACCAAATCCTCCTTCCTCGCTGGCAGTGTTGGCGGGCGCGAACAGACAGGGATTTCCGACCATTTTCTTTCAAGTGAGATGTTAAACTGAGCCCCTGTCAGAATATCCCATGGCACTCTTTTGAAGGAGCGCAGGGAATTATCTCCAGTGTCCTGGCCAATATTTATCCCTCAACTAACATTGCTTCAGAAAAACAGATTATCTGGGCATTATCACATCGCCACTTGGCATCTCAACAGTGCAGCATTGGCGTGTCAATGCACAGATTTTTGTGCTTAAGTCTCAGGATTGAGGTTTGAACCCACAGCCTTTTAACTCAGAAAGTAAGGGTGCTATCAACTTAACCAAGACAATTGAATTTGGACTTTGAAGATCAACAGGTCATTTAACAAGAGTGAACTCCGCCTGCTCTGATCCTGTCCTCCCCGAGTCTTCATACATGATCTCTTTCCAGCGAACAGCAACGAGAACTCAGAACCTTTGCCCATCTCTCAGTGCATCAGTTCCTACCAGAATGTGAACCTCAAACCTACTGGTCTGATGCAAAAGCACTGTCCCCTCTCTGAGGCCATCTCTGATCAAGACGGCCTCAGTTCAAATCCGAGTGCCCCTCTTCAGTGTTTGATTGACTTTTGGGCAGCACGGTGGCACAGTGGTTAGCACTGCTGCCTCACAGCACCAGGGACCTGGGTTCGATTCCCAGCTTGGGTCACTGTCTGTGTGGAGTCTGCACATTCTCCCCGTGTCTGCGTGGGTTTCCTCCGGGTGCTCCATTTTCCTCCCACAGTCCAAAGATGTGCAGGTTAGGTGGATTGACCATGCTAAATTGCCCCTTAGTGTTAGGGGGGATTAGAGGGGTAAATACAGAGGTTGACAGGGATAGACCCTGGGTGAGATTGTTGTCGGTGCAGACTCAATGGGCCGAATGGCCTCCTTCTGCACTGTAGGGATTCTATGGGAGAGGTCTGAGCATCATTTAAAGCCTGAGTTGACAATGTTCACCTTCTGTTCCTGTTCTTGGGCCATGATGCTCAGCGCGCAGACTATTTCACCGGTTATCATTGCAAGACAACATTTGCGTTTCAGTTTGTTTATTTATTAGTGTCACGAGTAGCCTTACATTAACACTGCAATGAAGTTACTGTGAAAACCCCCCTAGTCGCCACACTTTCTGCCGTCGGGAAAAAGATACAAAAGTCTGAGGTCACGTATCAACCGACTCAAGAACAGCTTCTTCCCTGCTGCTGTCAGACTTTTGAATGGACCTACCTCGCACTAAGTTGATCTTTTTCTACACCCGAGCTATGACTGTAACACTACATTCTGCACCCTCTCCTTTCCTTTTCTATGAACAGTATGCTTTGTCTGTATAGCACGCAAGAAACAATATTTTTTGCTGTATCCCAATACATGTGGCAATAAATCAAATCAAATATTAAGCTGATCTTTCTCTACACCCTAGCTGTGACTGTAACACTACATTCTGCACTCTCTCGTTTCCTTCTCTATGAACGGTATGCTTTGTCTGTATCGCGCGCAAGAAACAATACTTTTCACTGTATCCCAATACATGTGACAATAATAAATCAAATCAAATCAAAATCCTGTTCAGGTACATGGAGGGAGAATTTAGCACGGCCAATGCACCTAACCAGCACCTCTTTCAGACTGTGGGAGGAAACCAGAGCACCCGGAGGAAACCCACGCAGACATGGGGAGAACGTGCAGACTCCACACAGACAGTGACCCAAGCCGGGAATCGAACCTGGGTCCCTGGCGCTGTGAGGCAGCAGTGCTAACCACTGTGCCGCCCAATGGGTTGGTCCCATGGGTTCAAATCCCATCATGGTAGCTGGTGGAATTGAAATTCAGTTTGTCTTATATAGTGGCCATTGGTTGTGGTTTCGAAACCCCATCTGGCCCGCAAATGAGAGGGGAGGGAATGATCTGTGGTGCAGACCCCACAGCAGTTGACTCTTAACTGCCCTGTGAAATGGCTTAGCAAGCCACGACCATACCAGACTGCGACAGAAACATCAAACCAGGTGGACAACGGCTGTTCAAGAAGATGGCACCCCATCACCTTCTCAAGGGCAATTAGGGATGGGCCGTATCCTGCAGAACGAACATTAAACAAAAAATCAAATTCCCCATGCCTGTAACCCATTCCAGTATCTTGGCATCGCAGCGCTCTCTCATCACACCAGTCTGCAACCAAGTGCATAGCTGAAACCTGTACTCGTGAAGAATAATAGGTTATGTTACAAACCATCATTCCCTGGCATAATAATGGATGACAGTTTCGCTGGCTGCAGGCAGAATCTGTTAATCAAACGCATCCTTAAACCAGGCAGTGTTTTCCTGGGGCAGTTGCTTCAGTGTGCAAGTGTTTTTTTTTTATGCTGATAAATGACTGTTCCTTGTTGCTGTAATTCATGCTTGGTTTTGGCTGGCCTGAAGGAAAATGAACTTTGCGATACCACGAGCAAACGTAATATGGTTTCAACCCACACAGGGTTCCGCTCGAGTGAAAATGATCTCTTGTTGTCTGTGATTATTGTGGATTTAAGCACATCTGGGGCAAGGAGGGGAAATGGGAACTCATAATTCTTCATGGGGGACTTGATCCAAATTTGTAAGAATGCGTTTACTCATCGCTCCCTTCCAGTGGGTGCTCCAGATGCGGCACGCATCCAGCATATTACCTTTAAACAGCAATGATCAGGTTCAGCAATGATGCCCTCCAATATTAATACTCCATCATAGGAACATAGGAATTAGGAGCGAGAGTTGGCAGTTCAGCCCTTCGAGCTCACTCAGCCATTCTACATGATCATGGCTGATATCCATCTCATCCTAACTCCACTTCCCTGCCCTTTTCCCCAGAGCCCTTTATCCCACTTTTGATCAAATAATTATCTATCTTTTTCGTGAATCCATTGATTCTGCAACCACTGCACTCTGGGATAGTGAGTTCCATAGATTCACAACCCTCCGTGAGAAGTAGCCTCTCCCTATCTCTGTCTTGAACCTCCCTCCTCTTATTCTACAACTGTGACCTCTTGTTCGAGAAGGGGGATCAAGGATATACTGGAGGGGGTGCAGAGGAGATTCGCGAGGTTGATTCCCAAGTTGAGAGGGTAGGCTTGTGAGGAGAGACTGAGTAGACTGAGGCTATACTCAGTGGAATTCAGAAGAATGAGGGGAGATCTTACCTGTTTGCAGGTGCAGCAGGTAATTAAGAAGGCAAATGGAATTTTGTGCTTCATTGCTAGAGAATGGAGTTTAAAAACAGCGAGGTTATGTTGCAGCTGTAAAAGGTGCTGGTGAGGCCACACCTGGAGTACTGTGTACAGTTTTGGTCTCCTTACTTGAGAAAGGAGATACTGGCACTGGAGGGGATACAGAGGAGATTCACTCGGTTGATTCCGGAGTTGAGAGGGTTGGCTTATGAGGAGAGACTGAGTAGACTGGGGCTATACTCATTGGAATTCAGAAGAATGAAGGGAGATCTTATAGAAACATATAAGGTTATGAAGGGAATAGATAAGATCGAAGCAGGGAGGTTGTTTCCACTGGCAGATGAAACCGGAACTAGGGGGCATGGCCTCAAAATAAGGGGGAGCAGATTTAGGACTGAGTTGAGGAGGAACTTCTTCACACACAGGGTTGTGAATCTGTGGAATTCCCTGTCCAGTGAAGCAGTTGAGGCTACCTCGTTGAATGTTTTTAAGGCAAGGATAGGTAGATTTTTGAACAGTCAAGGAATTAAGGGTGAGCGGGCGGGTAAGTGGAACTGAGTCCACGAAAAGATCAGCCATGATCTTATTGAATGGCGGAGCAGGCTCGAGGGGCCAGATGGCTACTCCTGCTCCTAGTTCTTATGTTCTTATGTTAACATTTGGTTAACATTTACTTTATCAAGCCCGTTGAGTATTTTATACACCTCAATCAAATCCCCCCTCACTCTTCTGTACTCCAGCGAGTACAAGCCCAAGCTGCACATTCTCCTCGTGTCTGCGTGGGTTTCCTCCGGGTGCTCCGGTTTCCTCCCACATTCCAAAGATGTGCGGGTTAGGTTGATTGGCCATGCTTAAATTGCCCCTGAGATGTGTAGGTTAGAGGGAGTAGTGGGTAAAATATATGGGGGTAGGGCCTGGGTGGGATTGTGGTCGGTGCAGACTCGATGGGCCGAATGGCCTCTTTCTGTACTGTAGGGTTTCTATGATTCTATGATACTCAACCGCTCCTCATACGACAGCCCCTTCAAACCTGGAATCAATCTCGTGAACCTCTTCTGAACCGCCTCCAGTCCCACAGTCTGTGAATGAAGAATAGGCACTTGGGAGGTATTAGAGTGTGAAGTGATTCACCTTGGTCGGAAGAGAGAGACAGAAGGGTACAGCTCGAAAGAGATGCAGCAAAGGGACCTGGATGCACATGTGCATAAATGATTGAAGGCAGCAAAGCAGGTTGAGAGCGCAGTTAATAAAGCAGAGGGCACCCTGAGTTTTCTAAATAGAGGACCAAAGCAAGGAGGTTATGTTGAATCTGTCTAAAACACTGGGAACACCTGGGAACACCGCCACCTGGAGGTTCCCTTCCAAGTCAGGATGGTGAGTGAGTTGGAGGTGAACCTCCAGGTGGTGGTGTTCCCAAGTATCTGCTGCCCTTGTCCTTCTAGGTGGTAGAGGTGATGGGTTTGGAAGGTGCTGTCTAAGGAGCCTTGGTGAGTTGCCGCAGTGCATCTTGTAGATGGCACACACTGCTGCTACTGAGCGTCGGCGGTGGGGGGAGTGAATTGGCGCAATCTTACCAGTCGTTTGCTGCCACCTCAAGCGAGGCCAGAGAATTTGGCGCTCAGCCAAATCTCTCTCTGTTCACTGCAGCAGGACCAGAAAATCCTGCCGGCGTGAACTGCCAGAAAGTTCCGCCCAATGTTTTTGAATGGGATGCCAATCAAATGGGCTGCTTCCTCCTGGATGATTGGTACCTCTTCCACAAACATTCCCTCCCTTCACCACTGACAAACAGAGTAACAAAGCTGGAGTAAATTTTAGGATCCTTAAAAAAAAAAGGCATGATTCGGAGTTTCATTGGACTCTTTCATTTCTGGATTGGAGGGAGCAGGATAAGTCAGGTGACAAAACCTCCAGGAATATATCCTACAGAGTTGGCAACCCATGATCTCCGGTTTCCTCCCACAGTCCAAAGATGTGCAGGTTAGGTGGATTGGCCATGCTAAATTGCCCCTTAGTGTCCAAAGATGTGCAGGTTAGGTGGATTGGCCATGCTAAATTGCCCCTCAGTGTTCAAAGATGTGTTGGTTAGGTGGATTGGCCATGCTAAATTGCCCCTTAGTGTCCAAAGATGTGCAGGTTAGGTGGATTGGCCATGCTAAATTGCCCCTTCGTGTCCAAAGATGTGCAGGTTAGGTGGATTGGCCATGCTAAATTGCCCCTTAGTGTCCAAAGATGTGCAGGTTAGGTGGATTGGCCATGCTAAATTGCTCCTTAGTGTCCAAAGATATGCAGATTAGGTGGATTGACCAAGCTAAATTGCCCCTTAGTGTCCAAAGATGTGCAGGTTAGGTGGATTGGCCATGCTAAATTGCCCCTCAGTGTTCAAAGATGTGTTGGTTAGGTGGATTGGCCATGCTAAATTGCCCCTTAGTGTCGAAAGATGTGCGGGTTAGGTGGATTGGCCATGCTAAATTGCCCCTTAGTGTCCAAAGATGTGCGGGTTAGGTGGATTGGCCATGCTAAATTGCCCCTTAATGTCCAAAGATGTGTAGGATAGGTGGATTGGCCATGCTAAATTGCCCCTTGGTGCCCAAAGATGTGCGGGTTAGGTGGATTGGCTGTGATTTGTACCTCAGCAGCAGGGGGATTAGGAGGGTAAATACATGGGGTTACGGGGATAGGGGCTGGGTGGGATTGTGGCCGGCGCAGGCTCGATGGGCCGAATGGCCTCCTTCTGCACCGTAGATTCTATGATCTTCACTGTTCTGCTGTTTTATTTGTTCAGTTCTTTCTGGCGCGAGGCTGACATTAAATTGACCATCCAGTCAGGCATTCAACAGTCCGCACTCCCTCCACAATGAGAATTGGCACCATTTGGTAATCGCACTGTTAAATAAATTACTGCATGATATTCATATATGTAAAACAGCAACAGGAGAAACCCTGCAGGGATTTCTCACTACACAATATTGGGTTCTTACTATCCTTCGCTCCAGTTAATTCAAGCATTCACGGACTAGTTTTGCATCTTGTGAAAGGCTCATTAACTATTTGCAGCCGTATATATTTTCACTGTAAGAATCCTGCCCTCCCGAACTATCCCATCTTGAGCTAATCCTGCTGCAGCTTTCACACTGATTTCACTTGTATTTGTATTGACATCACCTGTGGCTTCGCTCGTGTCCCTTTGAGGGTTCAAGCCCCATTCAGAGACTCGAGTGCAAAAGTCTATGCTGACACGGCAGTGCAGGACTGAGGGAGTGCTGCACTGTTTGAGGTCCTGTCTTTTGAATGAGACGTTAAAGTGAGATGTTGCCCGCAGTCTCCGGTGGATCCGACGGCCTCCCCGTGCCCTGGTCGATCAATCCCAATCAGCAGCAGTAAATCAGATTATCTGCTCATTATCACATTGCTGTTTGTGGGATCTTGCTGTGCACAAATTGGCTGCTGCGTTACAACAGTGACTGCACATCAAATTGTACTTCATTGGCTGTAAAGTGTTTTGGAATGTCCTGAGGCCATGTGAGGTGTGATAAATGCCAGTCTTTTCTGACGAGAGGTGATCTCTCAGTGTGTCGGAGCTGCTGGTATTTGCTCTGTTTGCAGAACGGAGGTTCCATGGATTCCCTACAGTGCAGAGGGAGGCCATTCGACCCATCGAGTCTGCACCGACCACAATCCCACCCAACCCCCAACACTGCAGCCCCATGTCTTTACCCTGCCAGTCCCCCTGACACTAAGGGGCAATTTAGCACGGCCAATCCACCTAACCCGCACATCTTTGGACACTAAGGGGCAATTTAGCACGGCCAATCCACCTGACCTGCACATCTTTAAACACTAAGGGGCAATTTAGCATGGCCAATCCACCTAACCTACACATCTTTGGACGCTAAGGGGCAATTTAGCATGGCCAATCCACCTAACTCGCACATCTTTGGACACTAATAGGCAATTTAGCATGGCCAATCCATCTGACCTGCACATCTTTGGACACTAAGGGGCAATTTAGCATGGCCAATCCACCTAACTCGCACATCTTTGGACACTAATAGGCAATTTAGCATGGCCAATCCATCTGACCTGCACATCTTTGGACACTAAGGGGCAATTTAGCATGGCCAATCCACCTAACCTACACATCTTTGGACACTAAGGGGCAATTTAGCATGGCCAATCCACCTAACCTATGCATCTTTGGACACTAAGGGGCAATTTAGCATGGCCTATCCACCTAACCTGCACATCTTTGGACACGAGGGGACAATTTAGCATAGCCAATCCACCTAACCCGCACATCTTTGGACTGTGGGAGGAAACCGGAGCACCCGGAGGAAACCCATGCAGACACGGGGAGAATGTGCAGACTCCACAGAGACAGTGACCCAAGCCGGGAATCGAACTCGGGTCCCTGTCGCTGTTAGGCAGCAGTGCTAACCAGTCTGCCACTCTGCCGCCCACTGTATCAGCGAAAATAAAGAGGGAAGTCATGTTCGGGCTGGTGATCTGCGAATAGCATTGGTGATTTGTACAGGTGGGATCAAGAGATCAGAGGCTGTAGTCAGAACCATCCAGAGCTTTGAGGGGGCTGTTTGTGTCCATGGTTCAGTTGGTAGGTAGCACTCTCACCTGGAGCCAGAATCTTGTCAGTTTGATGCCCACTCCAGGGAGTGAGTTCAAAATTGAAGGCTGACATTGCACCACTGAGGGGATGCTTCACTGCTGGAGGTGCTGCCTTTCAGGTAAGATGCTATCTGCCAGGTCGACGTAAAAGAGCCCATGGTGCAATTTTGTAGGGGTGCACGGGAGTTCACCCTGATTTAATATTTATCCCCCAATCAACATCACAAAACAGATTACTTGGGATCATTTATCACATTGCTGTTCGTGGGATCTTCCTGAGTGCAAATTGGCTTACATCTTTCCGACATGACTACAGTGACAACGCTTCAAAAATACTTTGTCAACGTTCAAGCACTTGTGGGCGTCCTGAGATTGTGAAAGGTAGCACTGCTGCCTCAAAGCTCCAGGGAACTATGTTCAATTCCGGCCTCGGGTGACTGTGTGGAGTTTGCACATTCCCCCTGTGTCTGCGTGGGTTTCCTCCAGCTGCTCCAGTTTCCTCTCACAGTCCAAAGATGTGCAGGTTAGGTAGATTGACCAAGCTAAATTGTCCCTTCGTGTCCAAAGATATGTCGGTTAAGTGGATTGGCCATGCTAAATTGCCCCTTAGTGTCGAAAGATGTGTAGGTTAGGTGGATTGGCCATGCTAAACTGTCCCTTAGTGTCTAAAGATGTGTAGGTTAGGTGGATTGGCTATGCTAAATTGTCCCTTAGTGTCCAAAGATGTGAAGGTTAGGTGGATTGGCCATGCTAAACTGCCCCTTAGTGTCCAAATATGTGTAGATTAGGTGGATTGGCCATGTTAAATTGCCCTGAGGTGTCCAAAGATGTGCAGGTTAGGTGGATTGGCCATGCTAAATTGCCCCTTAGTGTCCAAAGATATGCGGGTTAGGTGGATTGGCCATGCTAAATTGTCCCTTAGTGTCCAAAGATATGCGGGTTAGGTGGATTGGCCATGCTAAATTGCCCCTTAGTGTCCAAAGATATGCGGGTTAGGTGGATTGGCCATGATAGATGTGTGGGGTTACAGGGGTAGGGCAGGGAAGAGGGACTGGGTAAAGAATATACTGGGTCAGAGAGTCGGTCCGAATTTGATGGGCCGAACAGCCTCTTCTGCACTGTAGGGATTCTATGAAATGCAAGCCTTTCTTTCTTAGCCTCTGAAGGCCACTTAGAATGTCATGTCACCTCATGAAGTGGGTCTTCTTGCCTTTGGAATAATATGTCTCGGAGCAGGCGGGGATGGGATAAGAGGAGTAAGTTTGTGATGACTGGAGTTCTGTACCTTAATTGCAGCTGTCACTTTACTGCTGCCAAATTGAATTAAACATGTCATTTCCTGTCATTTAACACTCAGTGATGTGGAGTCGGATTGGCCAATTATTTTCCCCTCGCCCTCTTTTGCACTCTTTCTCCTCCCTCCCTTTCCAGTTCTTCTCTCCCTTATCTGTCCAAATTGGCTGCTTGCTTCACAAGGGCTGCCATCTGGTACAAGGGAGACGGAATATCTGTTCAGACTTGATTGTGAAGCTTCAGCTGTTAGCATATCTGTGCTTATGGGTTGGGTAATAGAATGAACAGCCACTGCATTGCTGTGTATGTGGTTGTCTGCAAAAATAAACCTCCCGTCAACTAGGATGTTCAAGAAAAACATTTGATTGCCGTGTTTTTTTTGACATATGAGGCCGCTTCATTAATAGCATGATTCAGTCACTGGGAACCAAAACAATGGTTCTCGATGGGAAATGGTTTTGCTTTTCGCATCTCTGCACTTTAATCTTCCCTTGCCAGTTGCTCATTTGAGTCAAATTGACTATATTCCAATTTCCAATTAAATTTTCAATTAAAAGCTCGACGTGCACTGTAGCAATTTTTTTTTATATACGCAAAAAACTAATATTTTCCAGGCAGTTAAGCAGGTGATGAGACATTGCCTTTCAAACATGACCTAAGGTCCTTTTACATTTATTGCCACAGTCAATAATTTAAAGAACTAGTGCGCACATTTTAGCAGCAGAATGGCACCGAGTACTTGACCTCTTTCTCTGTAATTAGCCACAATCTGATTGCTTTCTGTTCCATCACTATGGTTAGAATATTGTTCCTGCTGTGGGGGTAGCTCTCCACAAACAGAAAGGACTCGGTCTGTAAAAATGGAGATTGGCGTGCACACTATGGTTGGATCAAGCAGGGGCGCGTTTCCAAACTTGACGCATCTGCCATTTTAGAGTAGCCATTTTGAATTACGATTTCAACACGCTGTTGGCCACTCCATCACCAGCACTGATGGCTTCCCTCGCAAACTCTTTACACTTCATGATGTGGAGTTGCCGGCATTGGACTGGGGTGGGCACAGTAAGGAGTCTCACAACACCAGGGTAAAGTCCAACAGGTTTATTTGGTAGCACAAGCTTTCGGAGCACTGCTCCTTCATCAGGTGAGTCAGTGATGAAGGAGCGAGATTCTGAAAGCTCATGCTACCAAATAAACCTGTTGGACTTGAACCTGGTGTTGTGAGACTTCTTACTGGGTCTTAGCACTTCAGATGCCTTTCCCTGGTGACAGTCTGGGTATAGATCTCCTTCCATGTAAGAATGTGTGAGTTGGTTTGGGTCGTGCATGGTTCTGGTGCAAGTGTGGTGGGGTGTTTGTCAGTCGTGGCAGGGGAACTCATGTACAGGATAGGCTTGCTGAGAATTAAAAGGGAAATAAAAGCAACGAAGGCTAAAAATCAAAAATACAAACAGGCAAAGTTGGAAAACAAATGCAACAGACCCATCTAGGCGTCCGAAATAAGACCACTAAGTACCTGTTGTGTTGGGACTTGTGGAAAGGGATCGACTCAAGAACGGCACAGGCCTGATGAACTGAATAATCTCCTTTTGTGCTCTTTGTTTCCTTCTCAGGAGGGACCCTCCTTCATAACTGGCAATAGACCCACTTTGGAGAGTTGACCGAAATGAGGGAGGACGGTGGGAGGTCAACAAATAAGGCCAATAGTTGAAATACAAACAGAAAATGTTACATTCAGCTGCTCAGGCAGCATCTCTAGAGAGGGAGGTTAGAGTAAAGTTTATTTATTAGTCACAAGTCGGCTTACATTAACACGGCAATGAAGTTACTGTGAAAATCCTCTAGTCGCCACACTCCTGTTCGGGTACACTGAGGGAGAATTTAGCACGGCCAATCCACCTAACCAGCATGTCTTTCAGATTGTGGGAGGAAACTGGAGCACCCGGAGGAAACCCACACAGACACGGGGAGAATGTGCAAACTTCACACAGACAGTGACCCAAGCCGGGAATCGAACCCGGGTCCCTGGCGCAGCAGTGCCAACTGCTGTGCCACCGTGCCACCCTTGTTCCCATTTTGAGTTAATGGCCTCTCTTCCAATCCAACCAGTTCAGCGGCTGAAACATGTCCATGCTTTTCAGAAAGACGCTGCTGATTAGAGGCGATTCGAGTCATTAGTAATCTCTTGCTAGGAGTCATTACCATATTGAAGCTACAATAAAATCAGAGAGTGCGGGAAAAGCTCAGCAGGTCTGGCAGCATCTGCGGAGAGAGAAACAGAGTTAAATGTTTTGGTTGACCTTTTGTCATTGACTGGAAAAGGTTAGCAATGTAACGGGTTTAAGCAGGTATGGCGGCAGGGAAAGGGAGAGAGAGGAGGGTTAAGAACACAAGGGAAGGTGTGCGTGTGTGATCGGCTGGATGGCAGGTGAGATTAAATGATGAAAAGGATGATGGTGCAAGGCAAAACGGGATGGTACTGGGCCACGTAAAGAAGCAAAGGATGTGTCCAGAGATGGGAAAAGCAGAATCAACTGACAGCTGCTACCCAGGTTAGGTTAGATGGGCTTTAGATTGGTTTCACTGGTCGGCGCAACATCGAGGGCCGAAGGGCCTGTACTGCGCTGTTATGTTCTATGTTCTAGAAACAAACAAACACCCAAAAGACCCACAATGGAAATCGGGGTACAGGTTCCGATCTGAAGCTCAGTGTTGAGGGGGCGACACGGTGGCACAGTGGTTAGCACTGCAGCCTCACAGTGCCAGGGACCCGGGTTCGATTCCCGGCCTCCGGATCTCTGTCTGTGTGGAGTCTGCACGTTCTCCCCGTGTCTGCGTGGGTTTCCTCCGGGTGCTCCGGTTTCCTCCCACAGTCCAAACGATGTGCGGGTTAGGTGGATTGGCCATGGTAAATTGCCCCATAATGTCCAAAGATGTGTAGGTTAGATGGATTGGCCATGCTAAATTATCCCTTAGTGTCCAAAGATGTGTAGGTTAGGTGGATTGGCCATGCTAAATTGCCCCTTAGTGTCCAAAGATGTGCGGGTTAGGTGGATTGGCCGTGCTAAATTATCCCTTAGTGTCCAAAGATGTGTAGGTTAGGTGGATTGGCCGTGCTAAATTATCCCTTAGTGTCCAAAGATGTGTAGGTTAGGTGGATTGGCCATGCTAAATTGCCCCTTAGTGTCCAAAGATGTGCGGGTTAGGTGGATTGGCCATGCTAAATTGCCCCTTAGTGTCCAAAGATGTGCGGGTTAAGTGGATTGGCCATGCTAAATTGCCCCTTAGTGTCTAAAGATGTGCGGGTTAAGTGGATTGGCCATGCTAAATTGCCCCTTAGTGTCTAAAGATGTGCGGGTTAAGTGGATTGGCCATGCTAAATTGCCGCTGAGTGTCAGGGGCACTAGCTAGGGTAAATGCATGGGATTATGGGGATAGGGGCTGGGTGGGATTGTGGTCGATGCAGACCCGATGGGCCGAACGGCCTCCTTCTGCACTGTAGGGATTGTATTCTATGATTATACTTGTGCAGAAGGACAGGAAGTGCTGAATCGCAAGATGAGGTACTGTTCCTCGCTTTAGGTTGACTGTTGAATTGAAAGAGGTTCGGTAAGTCGTTGTCTTACCTGGAAAAAAGTGTCTGTGACTTGGAGAAGGAAGGAGGTGAAGGGGCAGGGGTTGGTTCGCCTGCGCTTGCATGGGGAAGGAGAGACATAGGCATAGAAGATAGGAGCAGGAGGGGGCCATTCGGCCCTTCAAGCCTGCTCCTGGGCCCCAGTTCAGAAATAAAATACTTTTCTCGCAAATTTCAAACACTAACCAGGATTATCTGTCGAACAATGAGCTGGCGGTTTTCTTTATGGCTGTGCCATGTTACTGCAGCAGAAAGGGAGCCATTGGGACTCTGCCATCCCCCCCATGAGGCCCAGTCACTCAGACCCAGTGATAAACCTATCGTTACTGGTAACTAAAATACATTCCGCTCTGCATCCAGCTCCACTCTGATCCCTGGCACGCTGCCCGATCATTCTGTAAGTAACCGGGCTGCTTGGTAGGCCTCACCTTCACAGGATTACACTGGATTGCACTCCTTCCCGACACCACCATTGAGGTATGGCCCAGGATGCTGTGGAGGGAATGTTGCCTTTGGAATGCCGAAAGGGAAGGGGAAGGTGTGTTTGGTGGCGCCACCATGCTGGGGCTGGCAGACATGGCGGGATCCATTGCATAGAGAGGCGGGTGAAGTGACAGTGAGGACACGGGGAACCCTTTTGTGGTTTTGGGAGAGAAGGGAAGGGGGTGAAGAACAGCAGTGCGGGAAATGGAATGGATTCGGCGAAGAAATGTGCCGCGGGATCCTCGATTGAGCATAAAGGAAGACATATTGGAAGTGCTGGTTTGGAAGTGCTGCCTCGTCATGCCAGCTGATATGATTTTGATTTGATTTATTATTGTCACATGTATTGGGATACAGTGATAAGTATTGTTTCTTGCGCGCTATACAGACAAAGCATACCGTTCATAGAGAAGGAAAGGAGAGGGTGCAGAATTTAGTGTTACAGTCATAGCTCGGGTGTAGAGAAAGATCAACTTAATATTTGATTTGATTTATTATTGTCACATGTATTGGGATACAGTGATAAGTATTGTTTCTTGCGCGCTATACAGACAAAGCATACTGTTCATAGAGTACATAGGGGAGAATGAAAGGAGAGGGTGCAGAATATAGTGTTACAGTCATAGCTAGGGTGTAGAGAAAGATCAACTTAATGCAAGGTAAGTCCATTCAAAAGTCTGATGGCAGCAGCAGGGAAGAAGCTGTTCTTGAGTCAGCTGGTACGTGACCTCAGACTTTTGTATCTTTTCCTGGCGGAAGAAGGTGGAAGAGAAAATGTCCGGGGTGCGTGGGGTCCTTAATTATGCTGGCTGCTTTTCCAAGGCAGCGGGAAGTGCAGACAGAGTCAATGGATGGGAGGCTGGTTTGCGTGATGGACTGGGCTACATTCACGACCTTTTGTAGTTTCTTGCGGTCTTGGGCAGAGCAGGAGCCAGACCAAGCTGTGATACAACCAGAAAGAATGCTTTCTATGGCGCATCTGTAAAAGTTGGTGCGACCTGATCGAAGTCTACAAGATTATGAGGGGCATGGACAGAGTGGATAGTCAGAAGCTTTTTCCCAGGGTGGAAGAGTCAATTACCTGGGGGCACAGGTTTAAGGTGCGAGGGGCAAGGCTTAAAGGAGATGTACGAGGTAACTTTTTTACACAGAGGGTGGTGGGTGCCTGGAACTCGCTGCCGGGGGAGGTAGTGGAAGCAAATGCGATAGTGAGTTTTCAGGGGCGTCTGGACAAATACATGAATAGGATGGGAATGGAGGGATACGGTCCCCGGAAGGGTAGGGGGTTTTAGTTCAGTCACGCAGCATGGTCGGTGCAGGCTTGGAGGGCCGAAGGGCCTGTCCTGTGCTGTAATTTTCTTTGTTCTTTGTTCAAAGAAGCTGGGAGAATGGAATAGAGTCTTGACAGGAAGAAGGCCGTGAGGAAGTGTCATCAAGGTAGCTATGGGAGTCAGTGGGCTTAGAGAGAATAATGTAGCCTTTCCCTAGAAATGGAAGCAGAGGAGTTAAGGAAAGGAAGGGAAGCCTTGCAGGTGGACTAGGCGAGGGAAAAGTGGACATTGAAAGGGAAGTTGATGAAATACCCAGGGCGAGAGCAGGAAATGGCACTAACAGTCATGAATGTGATAGAAACAGAGGGAAGGGAGAGGATCTAGGTCGGACTGGAAGAATGAATATTGCATTTGTCTGACAAGAAGGCAAGTTGAGATCAGAGCCAGTGTCTGCAGTATTTTGCTGATGGAAACAAAAGTAGGGTCCAGTGTCATCACAGGAGAAGCATTGTCAGAGCTTGCTGTTCAAGAAAATTGGAGCAGTGATTATGATCTGAAGTCGTTGTACTCAGCGGTGGGTCCAGAAGGCTATAAAGTGTCCAATCAGAAGACAAGGTGCTGCCACTCGAGCTTCATGAGAACCAGGAAAGAAGACCCAGCGCCCTGAGGGAGTAGGATAGAGAATAGCAGTCACATATTTTCATCTCTTTGTCTTCAGCGCTTGTTCTCCCAACTCCTCTTCATTTCGTTTCATCTTGTACGAAGGGGCTTATTCGGCGTGAGAAGGGCCAAAACCTCAATGCAATTTCCCTCTGTCAGGTGCAGGCCAATGCTTTACTTTTATCTCTCAACCTGTGTTTGAGCTGGTGGCATTAATTTGTCCGGCATTTCAGATATGACAGGCCCCCATTTGTAAAAGGCATCCATCTGTTGCGCAGATTTGTTTTGGATATGTGCACGGTGACATATGATAATGATAATGATTTAATATGCTTATGACACATCCATTCATCAGTTTCTTTTCCCAGGATACACTGCCCAAACGCAGGAATTGATAACACAGCATGCATAAGTCATCACCAAAGAGTTAACTCCAAGCTTGTATCCAGTCTATACTTAAAAATCATGCTCATTTTACAGGGTTGACATGAGGATTTCTTAACAGATGCGCTCGAACTGGGATGTATTTAAAGTTATTAGTCACAAGTAAGCCTTACATTAACTGCAATGAAGTTACTGTGAAATTCCCCCAGTCGCCACACTCCTGTTTGGGTCAATGCACCCTAACCAGCACGTCTTTCAGACTGTGGGAGGCCGTGTCAGGTGCGATATAAATGCCAGTCTTTTCTGACAAGAGGTGATCTCTCAGTGTGTCGGAGCTGCTGGTATTTGCTCTGTTTGCATAACGGAGATTCCATGGATTCCTTACAGTGCAGAGGGAGGCCATTCGACCCATCGAATCTGCACCGACCACAATCCCGCCCAGCCCCCATCCCTGCAGCCCCACGTCTTTACCCTGCCAGTCCCCCTGACACTAAAGGGCAATTTAGCATGGCCAATCCACCTAACCCGCACATCTTTGGACACTAAGGGGCAATTTAGCATGGCCAATCCACCTAACCAGCACATCTTTGGACACTAAGGGGCAATTTAGCATGGCCAATCCCCCTAACCCCCAAATCTTTGGACACTAAGGGACAATTTAGCATGGCCAATCCACCTAACCCACACATCTTTGGACACTAAGGGGCAATTTAGCATGGCCAATCCACCAAACCTGCACATTTTTGGACACTAAGGGGCAATTTAGCATGGCCAATCCACCTAACCCGCACATCCTTGGATACTAAGGGGCAATTTAGCATGGCCAATCCACCTAACCCGCACATCTTTGGACACTAAGGGGCAATTTAGCATGGCCAATCCACCTAACCTGCACATCTTTGGACACTAAGGGGCAATTTAGCACAGCCAATCCACCTAACCTACACATATTTGGATTGTGGGAGGAAACCGGAGCACCCGGAGGAAACCCACGCAGACACGGGGGGAGAACGTGCAAACTCCACACAGACAGTGACCCAAGCCGGGAATCGAACCCGGGTCCCTGGTGCTAAGTGGCAGCAGTGCTAATCACTGTGCCACCATATATGAATCGTTCGGCAAACAGCTACTCTCCTGATGCTGTCATAGGAATAGCAGCAGGTCATTCGGTCCCTCGAGTCTGTACTATCATTCAATTCGATCATAGCCAGTCCGCCAGTAAGATTTTAATTCGAGACGGTGAATTAATTAGCTTTGTAATCTTCAATCAACCTTATTCACTCAAAAAGGTCATTGGTTGGCAAGATATTTTTGTATTCTTTGCAAATTGGCTGCCGTGTTTCCCCCATTACAACCTTGGTTACACTTCAGAAGTATTTCACCTCCTGTGAAGTGCATTGGGACATTCTCAGGTTCACGGGAAGACACTGCAGAGATGCAAGTTCTTTTACTTCAGGCGCAATTTAAAACCTCAATCTTTCAATTACTTTGCCAGCGCTGCTTCCATATTTGGTATGTTTTAAAAACCGTGCCACCAGGATGTGGGTGAAGCTGGTATGGTCACATACATTGCCCTTTCTTGGGTTCCCTGATAAGGTGGTGGTGTGCTTCCTCCCTAACTTACAACTGTCCTTATGGCAGTGTGTTACAGAAACCGATCGACTACGTTTGGGGCGATATTGGGTGAGATGCATCGAATTCACTGAGGCCACGGAGTGGTCTGCCAACCCTGACCATCCCACCCCCCTCTCTGTGTGACTTAGAATCATAGAGGCCCTACAGTGCAGAAAGAGGCCATTCAGCCCATCGAGCCTGCACCAACAACAATTCCACCGAGGCCCTATCTTGGTAACCCCACGTATTTAGCCTACGATTCCCCCTGACACTAAGAAGCAAGTTCGCATGGCCAATCCACCTAACCAGCAGATCTTTGGACACTAAGGGACAATTTAGCACGGCCAATCCACCTAACCAGCAGATCTTTGGACACTAAGGGACAATTTAGCATGGCCAATCCACCTAACCAGCAGATCTTTGGACACTAAGGGACAATTTAGCACGGCCAATCCACCTAACCAGCAGATCTTTGGACACTAAGGGACAATTTAGCATGGCCAATCCATCTAACCAGCAGATCTTTGGACACTAAGGGACAATTTAGCATGGCCAATCCACCTAACCAGCACATCTTTGGACACTAAGGGACAATTTAGCATGGCCAATCCACCTAACCTGCACATCTTTGGACACGAAGGGGCAATTTAGCATGGCCAATCCACCTAACCTACACATCTTTGGATACTAAGGGGCAACTTAACATGGCCAATCCACCTAACCTGCACATCTTTGGACACTAAGGGACAATTTAGCATGGCCAATCCCCCTAACCTGCACATCTTTGGACACTAAGGGACAATTTAGCATGGCCAATCCACCTAACCTGCACATCTTTGGACACTAAGGGACAATTTAGCATGGCCAATCCACCTAACCTGCACATCTTTGGACACTAAGGGACAATTTAGCATGGCCAATCCACCTAACCTGCACATCTTTGGACACTAAGGGACAATTTAGCATGGCCAATCCACCTAACCTGCACATCTTTGGACACTAAGGGACAATTTAGCATGGCCAATCCACCTAACCTACACATCTTTGGACACTAAGGGACAATTTAGCATGGCCAATCCACCTAACCTGCACATCTTTGGACACTAAGGGACAATTTAGCATGGCCAATCAACCTAACCCGCACATTTTTGGAGTGTGGGCGGGAACCCGAGCACCTGGAGGAAACCCACGCAGGCATGGAGAAAAGGTGCAGACTCCACACAGACAGTGAGGCCAGAATCGAACCCGGGTCCCTGGCGCTGTGACGCAGCAGTGCTAACCACTGTGCCACTCCTTCCAGAGGTTTGAGAGAAGCCTTGAAGTGGGAACCAAACAGAAGATCAAGAAAGTGCTCCTTGCAAGAGTAACCTATTACAGCCCAGTAAGAATTGATGGAAATATAAATCTTCTCCTTCTGATTTCATGCCTAATTTAACTGACTGGAATGTCCTTCCGTGCTCGCTGGGCACGGCGGGGACTGAGATGCCTTATTGACCCCTTTAATCCCATCCTGGTTTGATGTTTTAAGTTTCATTTGTGATTTGCTTTTGTTTAAACCTCCTTTCAGGGGCTGCCCCTTCTACTTTGTCCCTCTGGTTGTTTAATTTAGTTTAATTGGTTTTTCAAAGAGAGTTGGTACGTCCTTGAGATTAGTTCCTTGAACCATTGCACGATTGGACTGTTTCATTTCAGGCCTGCCATTTGCACGAAAGCATTTCACTGCGTCCCCGTGAACGTATAAAGGCCGGAACTTTACCGCTTTGCCCGCCACGGGAATCGGAGCGGGCGAGGGGCGGGGCACGGTCTTCGGGTGGAATTTTACGGTTTCGGGAATCTTACGGTTTCCCGCCTGACACTGTACGAAGGTGAAGTCAACACCGGATTGCGCTGGCATTAAAACCCCTTGCTGGACACCGGGCGTTGACAGCATAAACGAGGTGTTGGCAAATTATCCGTCCTTTGTCACACAACCATGAGAACATTGATTTTTCTTGAACCTGCCGTGATCCGAGCGGAGGGGAGTTAGCAACTGATTGCATTGTCTCGGTGATTCAAAGCAATTTGCCAATCTTGATTGTTATCACACCATGTGACGAAGTTGACATCACACTGCACCAGGATAACATTATTTTATGTGATGGTTTAACTAACTTGATGTTCTAGAAAGAAATCGATTTTAAACGTACAAATGAAGGATATTAGGTCGGGGAGTAGATTATGATTTCTGCTTTTCGCCGCGTGTTGATAATCCCAAGTCAGGCTCGGCATCGGGTTACAGACGAAGGCAAAGCTTCAATTGCCTTGACCCCCTTCGCTCACTTCACCTTCCTTTACGCTACCTTTGTGAGCTGCCTGAGCCATGCTGACATTGCTCGAGGTATGAGCAGTTTTGTGTTCCGGACTTGCGTCAACTAAGAACCGGGTCGAAAGTGCCTGAAGTGGATTTCGTGTAGGATGCTATCAAAGGGAGAAAGGATCATCAGTTTTGATTGGATTGGAATCCAGGTCGAGCAATGAAAGCACGGCATTCGAGCACTCTGCACCATTGTCTCTTTACAGATCATTTACAGACCTCCAACACTTTGTACAGCTTGCCTATAAATAATGATGGCGAGCTATTAGAAACAGGGGATTTGCCAGTGACCCCAGATATAATGCTCAAGTATCCAATAAGTTGTTGGACAGCGTCACCCAATTTTGTGTGAATAAATGTCAAAAATTGATTTATCCCCCTGTAAGGCTTGGTGACACAGTGGTTAGCACAGCTGCTTCACAGCGCCAGGGACCCAAATTCGATTCCCGGCCTTGGGTCACTGTCTGTGTGGAGTTTGCACGTTCTCCCCGTGTCTGCGTGGGTTTCCTCCGGGTGCTCCTGTTTCCTCCCACAGCCTGAAAGACATGCGGGTTAGGGTGCATTGACCCGAACAGGAGTGTGGCAACTCAGGGAGTTTCACAGTAACTTCCCTGCGGTGTTAATGTAAGCCTTACTCGTGACGAACTAATAAACTTTATAACTTCCGATTCCTATTGTGAGTTTTGAAGAGGGAGAAGTTTGTCTAACTGTCAAGGCACGTGCAAAAAAAGGGCAGTCAGTGAGGTTTAAAGCTTGCAGAGCCGTAGCTAAAATCCAGGTAAAGAAATGACAACAAAGAATGTTTTACAGTCTGACATGAATGGTCAACAGGTTTCTTTCAGGCAAACTTTTGATCTATAAAATCTTTATCTCTTTAGAAGCACTCTCTTTTGAAGTGTTTCTCAGATAAATACCATGAAGGAACTATTTGAATAACTTCTGCATTCAGATTCTCTCTGTGAAATAGTGCTTCAACTCTCGGATCTATGTGAAACCGAAATGATGGCATAGCTTAAGGGGATCTGGCTAAATGTGGTTCAATAATCTGCCCCTGCCATATTTGTACTCGTACTGGAGCACAACGCAAAGCCATTGTGAGGTTGGAGAAAGATTTTAATTGACTGGAGTGTTGGCCGATTGCATTTATCTGTGGGGCGTTGCTAAAAATGGTACAAAGGGAGGGAGAAAGAAAACAAGGAGCCGAAGACCTGTGAGCCTTACATCAGTGGTGGAGAAAATGCTGGAGTCTATTATAAAGGATGTGATAAGTGGACACATGGACAATTATGATCCGATTGGGCCGAGTCAGCGTGGATTTACGAATGGGAAATCACATTTGACAAACTTGTTGGAGTTTTTTGAAGGTGTTATTAACAAAATCGATGAAGGAGAGTCGATGGATATAGTATATTTGGGCTTTCAGAAGGCTTTTGATAAAGTCTCCCACAGAAGGTTAATTAGCAAAATTAAAGCACATGGGATAGGAGGTGAGATGCTGTTGTGGATTGAGGATTGGCTAACAGCCAGAAAACAGAGTACGACACGGGCGGCACACTGGTTAGCACTGCTGCCTCACAGCGCCAGGGACACGGGTTCGATTCCGGCCTCGGGTCACAGTCTGTGCGGAGTCTGCACATTCTCCCCGTGTCTGCTTGGGTTTCCACTGGGTGCTCCGGTTTCCTCCAAAGATGTGCGGGTTAGATTAAGTGGGCATGCTAAATTGACCCTTAGTGTCAGGGGGACTAGGAGGATAAACATGTGGGGATAGAACCTGGGTGGGATTGTTGTCAATGCAGGCTCGATGGGCCAAATGGCCTCCTTCTGCACTGTAGGGATTCTATGATTCTATGAATAAACAGATTATTCTCGCGTTGGCAGGCTTGGCTGGTGGGGTGCAAGCAAGGATCAGTACTTAGGGCCTTCACAGTATTTCTCAATGATTTGGTTGTGGGGACCAAATGTAATATTTTCTAGTGGTGAGGAAGATGTAAAGTGGCCACAGGAGGATTTGGACAGACTTAGTGAGTGGGTAAGAACGTGGCAGATGGAATATAATGTGGGAAAATGTGAGGTGACCCACTTTGGTAGGAGGAACAGATGTGCAGAATATTTTCTAAATGGTAAGAAATTAGAAAGTGTAGATGTACAAAGGGACCTGGGTTTCCTCGTCAATGCGTCACTGGAGGCACAGCAAGAAGTCCCACAACACCAGGTTAAAGTCCAACAGGTTTATTTGGAATCACAAGCTTTCAGAGCGCTGCTCCTTCATCAGGTGAGTGGAGACCTGAGCGGCACGGTAGCACAGTGGTTAGCACTGCTGCCCCACAGCGCCAGGGGCCCAGGTTGGATTCCGGCCCCGGGTCACTGCTTGTGTAGAGTTTGCACGTTCTCCCCGTGTCCGCGTGGGTTTCCTCCGGGTGCTCCGGTTTCCTCCCACAGTCCAAAGATGTGCGGGTTAGGTGGATTGGCCATGCTAAATTAACCCTAGTGTCAGGGGGATTCGCAGGGTAAATATGAGGGGTTAAGGGGAGAGGGCCTGGGTGGGATTGTGGTCAGTGCAGACTCGATGGGCCAAATGGCCTCCTTCTACACTGTAGGGATTCTATGACTTTAACTTGGTGTTGTGAGACTTCTTACTGTGCCCACCCCAGTCCAACACTGGCATCTCCACATCACACTGAAGGCCAACATGTAAGTGCAGCAAACTATTAACAAGGCTGAGTACAGAAGTCGTGAAGTCTTGCTTCAATTGCATAGAAGACCACACCTGGGGTGTGCATTCGTGGTCCCCTTATCCCAGAAAGGATAGTATTGCCATCGAGGGAGTGCAACGAAGGTTCACCAGACTTGTTATGGGGATGGCGGGACTGCCTCATGAAGAGAGATTGGGCAAACTGGGCCTGCATTCTCTCGCGTTTTGAAGAATGAGAGGTGATCTCATTGAAACCTAGAAAATACTTCAAGGAATAGGCAGGGTAGATGAAGGTAAGTTGTTTCCCCTGGCTGGGGAGTCTAGAAAGAAGTCTCACAACACCAGGTTAAAGTCCAACAGGTTTATTTGGTAGCACAAGCTCTTAAGACTCCGAAAGCTCGTGCTACCAAATAAACCTGTTGGACTTTAACCTGGTGTTGTGAGACTTCTTACTGTGTTTACCCCAGTCCAACGCCGGCATCTCCACATCATGGGGAGTCTAGAACCAGGGGACACAATTCCAAAATAAGAGGCAAGCCACTTAGGACTGAGATGAAGAGACATTTCTTTACACAGAGGGTTGTGAATCTTTGGAATATTCTACCCCAGAGGGGTACAGAAGCTCAGCCATTGGGTATGTTTAAAGCAGAGATTGGCAGAATTTTGCTTAACAATAATGTCAAGTGTAATGGCGATAAGTGTGTGTAAAAGGCATTCAAATGCCCAATCAGCCATGATTGTATTAAACGGCGGAGGAGGTTTGATGGGCTGAATAGCCTCGTCCCGTTCCTATTTCTTAATGCAACAATTTCCAAAGCCCCATTTCGCTGCCATAGGCTGGAATTCCCTGATGTTGTACCCAAGCCCCGCCAGCTCTGCCAGCGGGAACAGAGAATTTGACACCCAGTCGAAACTCACCGCAGTGGGACTGGAGAATCCCAGCTGCGGGCGAGGTGGGGGAATTCCGGCATTAGTCATTAGTGCACCCATCGCCTTCCCGCCGTGCCTTCCTATTCTTGGGAGTCTGACTGAGAGGCGCGAAGGTGTTGGTGAGAAATTCAAAGGATGGCTTTGTTTTTGCTGTCACTGTGCTGGATTTTGACTCATCTATTCAAAATGCTCGGCGATGATCTGTTGTAATTACTTATCACCTCCCTTTGAAATAGAAAACAAGGCAACATGGTGCAGATTGTGCAAAGCCAACACAAGCTGTGCCCAAGCAGTGAGTTCTAAATCATACACAATTGGCATGTGTGCGTAACTCTACTTGTTCTCTTTAATATTTCTCATTCAGTGCTAGGATCCATTCACAAATCCCCTGGACTGTGAAATCAAGGTCCATCCTGTGGCTCAATGGGTCCCACTGTTGGCGCTTAAGTTTGAAGGTTGCGTGGGTTCAGTTCTTCCTCCAGAGACTTAAAGGTGAAAATCTCGGCGAACACTCCCAGTGCAGTACCTCGGGAGTCATAGAATCCCTACAGTGCAGAAGGAGGCCATTCGGCCCATCGAGTCTGCACCGACCACAATCCCACCCAGGCCCTATCCCCATAACCCCATGCATTTACCCTAGCTAGTCCCCCTGACACGAAGGGACAATTTAGCATGGCCAATCCACCTAACCTGCACATCTTTGGCATGTGCACAGACAGTGACCCAAGCCGGGAATTGAACCCAAGTCCCTGGCGCTGTGAGGCAGCAGTGCTAACCACTGTGCCACCGTGCTGCCCCACTGCTGCACTGTCTGTAATAAGTCTTCAGGGGCAGAAGTCCCTTCACCAGAATCCCTTTATTTATAAACTCTAAGAGCAGTACACAGAGTGCTATCAGTCAGCAGTCTACCTTCGGGAGTGCCAGAGGAACTGACACGCCCCGGTTAAATACAAGGCAAAGACTCCCTGATTAGCTCATCAATTGGATCTTTAATCAGGGAGTTCATATTCCAATAGGCCAACCTCAATGTCCTGATTGAAGTCATTACACTATCAGAGATGGTGTTTGTCAGGTGAGATAACAGCCTGTTATCCCTTGTTGTCCCTTGTGTCTTGCTCAATATTTATCCCTCAATCACCATCATTTAAAAAAAAAATCAATTATCTGGCCGTTAGTTCAGTGCTGTTTTGCGGGATCTTGCTGTGTGCACATTGGCTGCTGTGGTTTTGACATTGTGACAGTAATGACACTTCAAAAGGACCGCAGTGGTTGTAAAGGACTTTGGGATGCCTTGAGGCTGTGCAAGATGCTACATAAATGCAAGTCGGGCGGCGTGGCGGCACAGTGGTTAGCACTGCTGCCTCACAGCGCCGGGGACCCGGGTTCGATTCCCGGCTTGGGTCACTGTCTGAGTGGAGTTTGTACATTCTCCCCGTGTCTGCGTGGGTTTCCTCCGGGTGCTCCGGTTTCCTCCCACAGTCCAAAGATGTGTGGGCGAGGTGGGTCAGCTTTGACAAAGGGTCATCCGGACTCGAAACGTCAGCTCTTTCCTCTCTTTACAGATGCTGCCAGACCTGCTGAGATTTTCCAGCATTTTCTCTTTTGGTTTCAGATTCCAGCACCCGCAGTAATTTGCTTTTATTATGCGGGTAAGGTGGATTGGCCATGCTAAATTGAACCTTCGTGTCAGGGGAGGACTAACTGGGGTGAATGCATGGGGTTATGGGGATAGGGATTGTGGTCGGTGCAGACTCGATGGGCCGAATGGTCTCCTTCTGCACTGTAGGATTCTATGTTTCTATGATTCTTGCCTGTTCCTTGTTTTTTGCCTCAGTGCAGCGCAGGGCATCAGTTATATTTCCCAAGTGGAAACCAAAATCAAAACTGATAAGGCACAGTGACAGCTTAGAGGGGAGGGCGGCATTTCAGCAATATCCCAGGTGTGGGGCGTGCAGCCTTACCAACAGGTCCCATGCCTGAACTGATATTTTTCGCCTGCCAGACACGATTGGAGATCGATTCAGCAGATTCTGCCGTTACTCGCCTTGACTTCTCCACTGCTCAAAGCTTGCACACATCACTGCCTCCAGTTAATAAGCAGTGCAGCTCTCGATGTGCCTGTCCCATGTACTTATGGAGAACGTCTACCCCTATGGCCTCTCTGGGAGGGTCAGAGCACTGTCAGAAGCAAACATTTTAAGAGCCGCCGCCTACCTGGACCTGTGGAAGATTCTTCCAAGTTCTAATTTATTTGCTCAAGTGGATGGAATGAATTGACTCAGCTAATTGGTTGGTTTTAAAACACAAACCTTCATGGACCGCAAAGAACTAATATTTGAAAATTTACCAGCAGAGTTTGAAGAGTGCGCACTCATGGAGCCAGAAATCTTTTTGCACTGGGCCAAACCAATGGATAGGCAAGAAGACGTCTTAACGGTGAGGTGTGACATCTGGGTTTCCAATGGATCAGAATGGTTTGGAATGGGAGAATCCCCAATTTCTAGGCACGGTGGATAGTGGTTAGCACTGCTGATTCACAGTGCCAGGGACCTGGGTTCGATTCCTGGCTTGGGTTACTGTCTGTGTGGAGTTTGCATGTTCTCCCCATGTCTGCCTGGGTTTCCTCCAGGTGTTCAGGTTTCCTCCCACATTCTGAAAGACGTGCTGGTTAGGGTGCATTGACCTGAACAGGAGTGTGGCGATGAGGGGAATTTCACAGTAACTTCATTGCAGTGTTACTTGTGACTAATAAATAAACTTTACTTGAGTCTGAAGTGCTGTGTGTGGGAAGAGGGGCAGTACACATGGATTGTACGTATTCTTCCTCAGGCTGTGAGGCTGATCTCAGGGCAGGCAAGAGGAGACGGTGCTAAAACAAGCTACTCCGGATGTTGGGAATGTCCAGCAGGCCAGGCAGTATCAAGGTCAGGGTTCATGTTTCAGGTCAATGACCTGTCAGCAGAACTGGAGATCAGAGAACAGACATTGTGGATGTCAAAGGCAATGTCTCATCCCAGGGTAGTCCTGATAATCATAGAATCATAGAATCCCTACAGTGCAGAAGGAGGCCATTCGGCCCATCGAGGCTGCATCAACCACAATCCCACCCAGGCCCTACCCCATAACACCAAGCATTTACCCTACCTAATCCCCCTGACACTAAGGGGCAAATTAGCACGGCCAATCCACCTAACCTGCATATCTTTGGACACTAAGGGACAATTTAGCATGGCCAATCCACGTAACCACACCTTTGAACACTAAGGGGCAATTTAGCATGGCCAATCCACCTAATCTACTCATCCTTGGACACTAAGGGGCAATTTAGCATGGCCAATCCACCTAACCTGCACATGTTTGGACATTAAGGGACAATTTAGCATGGCCAATCCACCTAATCTGCACATCTTTGGACACTACGGGGCAATTTAGCATGGCCAATCCACCTAACCTACACATCTTTGGACACTAAGGGACAATTTAGCATGGCCAATCCACCTAACCTACACATCTTTGGACACTAAGGGGCAATTTAGCATGGCCAATCCACCTAACCTACACATCTTTGGACTGTGGGAGGAAGCTGGAGCACCCGGAGGAAACCCACGCAGACACGGGGAGAATGTGTAGACTCCACACAGACAGTGACCTAAGCCGAGAATCGAACCCGGGTCCCTGGCGCTGTGAGGCAGCAGCGCTCACCACTGTGCCACCGTGCCGTGTTGGAACCCGCAATGTTCTAGTTTGGAGGGAAGAATGCAATGCACTGAGCGAAAGGTGAGATGTTTGCCGCTGCTGAGTGGAGACCTTCGCATCAGAACGGAAACCTTTTCATCAGAACTAAAACAGAAGGTGCGGTGAAGGAGGGTTCAGCATCACTGCGTGTTTCACCTCTACCCAGCTCCTTCAACAGAAAGAAGTGCCTGCACAACCAGCTGACAGTGACTTTGAGAGTTGGCACAAGAGGAATCGGAGCTTGAGTGGGGAAGGGATGATCAAACGCCCTTGGGATTCTCCGACTGTGCCCATGGGTTTAATTAGAATGATTAACACAGCAGTAGCAGCAACAATGGATCCCGAAAGCACTTAATTGCCGAGACATAGTTGAGCACTGTGGAGGCTAACAGGATTTATTTATCCCCAGGCAAGAGCCACAAGGAAAATGCCCACACAGGAAAGGACAAAATGACTCCCAGGAAAGGGCAGCAAAGACAGGAAACAAGACTGGCGAGAGCAAATATTGCTAAATCGATGACAAACAGGCACAGAAGTATATTGGTATCTGTATAGCTATTAAAAAAAATCAAAGATCGTAAATTTTGTGATTTAAATTACCATTTTAACTGTGTTTTTTTTTGCCTTCTGGTTCCCAATCAGCTGCTGCCCATCGCTTATCATGTGCAGCCCCTGATATATTTGGAATACATTACTTTTCATTTTTTTTCTTAAAGGCTGCACAAAATTAATACTCCATTATCTCCCGTGCAAAAGCTTGCAATTCCTTCTCTCCGAGAATTTTTGGTTAAGTTGTTTCGATTTATTGCACGTAATTAAATGCCTGTTGCACTGTCAGCTCCTGTGCACAGATGTGTGTGGGTGATTGCAGTGTGCATTTATGAAATCATTTTTTTGCTTCATGGGTTGCAAACACAACACCATTAATTTGGACTGATTTGGCAAACATGGAACGTGCAGCATTGTGCGATTCCACAATTTATATTTTAAAAGATCAATTTCTTTTTTTAAAACTGCCCGCCCCTGTTGGCAGCATCCCTTGTCAGACAGGGAGTCGGAAAAGCTAAACTCTTTTCCCTCCCCCATCCCCTCTTTCCTCACCCTCCCTCCCTCCAAGTGCTGTTCCCTATATTTTCGGTGCAAATCAGGCATCGTTCGATGAATCCCAGAAGGAAAATGAGTAAAAGCTGTGAAGTAAGAATACTGTTCTTTTCCCCCCCTATTGGGATTTTTCGACAGGATTCATGAGGAAAGAAAGACAGAGGGTGAAAAACTGGTGTTTTTAATTCACACCTCATCCCATCACGCCATAGGGGCGGCATGGTGGCACAGTGGTTGCCACTGCTGCCTCGCAGCGCCAGGGACCCGGGTTCAATTCCGGCCTCGGGTCACTGTATGTGCGGAGTCTGCACATTCTCTGTGTGGGTTTCCCCCGGGTGCTCTGGTTTCCTCCCACAGTCCAAAGATGTGCAGGTTCGGTGGATTGGCCATGCTAAATTGCCCCTTAGTGTCCCGGGATGTGCGGGTTCGGTGGATTGGTCATGCTAAATTGCCCCTTAGTGTCCCGGGATGTGCGGGTTAGGTTGATTGGCCATCCTAAATTGCCCCTTAGTGTCCCGGGATGTGCAGGTTCGGTGGATTGGTCATGCTAAATTGCCCCTTAGTGTCCCGGGATATGCGGGTTAGGTTGATTGGCCATCCTAAATTGCCCCTTAGTGTCCCGGGATGTGCAGGTTAGGTGGATTGGCCATCCTAAATTGCCCCTTAGTGTCCCGGGATGTGTAGGTTAGGTTGATTGGCCATGCTAAATTGTCCCGAGTGTCAGTGGATTAGCAGAGTAAAGATGTGGGGTTGCGGGAATAGGTCCTGGGTGGGATTGTGGTCGGTGCAGACTCGATGGGCCGAATGGCCTCCTTCTGCACTGTCGGGATTCTATGATGACTGAGGAGCATCTCAAAGCCTTTCGGGCATGTGTTGAATTATTTTTGAAATGCAGTGAGTTTCATCGGGCGATGCAGCAGCCATTTTGTGCACAGCAAGGCCTACAGCAGTGAGGTAGTTGTTTTGGCTGGTACTGGGTGAAGGAACGTGTTGGACAGTGTAATAAGTCTTGGGAGGCAGAAGTCCCTTCACCAAAATCCCTTTATTTATAAACTCTAACAGCAGTACACAGAGTGCTATCAGTCAGCAGTCTACCTTCGGGAGTGCCAGAGGAACTGACACGCCCCAGTTAAATACAAGGAAAAGACTCCCTGATTGGCCCATCAATTGACTCCTTAATCAGGGAGTTCATACTCCAATAGGCCAACCTCAATGTCCTGATTGAAGACATTACAACGGGGCACTGAGAGAGCTCAGTGACCAATAATTTAACTTAATAAACCTCCAACTGGAAGTATTCCAATTATGTTTTTTTTTATTCATTCATGGGACATGGGCGTCGCTGGCTGGGACAGCATTTATTGCCCATCCCTAGTTGCCCGAGGGCAGTTGAGAGTCAACCACATTGCTGTGGCTCTGGAGTCACATGTTGGCCAGACAAGGTAAGGACAGCAGATTTCCTTCCCTAAAGGACATTAGTGACCCAGATGGGTTTTTCTGACAATGGTTTCATGGCCATCAGTAGATTCTTAATTCCAGATATTTTATATCGAATTCAAATTCCACCATCTGCCGTGACGGGATTCGAACCCAGGTCCCCAGGACATTAGCTGAGTTTCTGGATTAATAGTCTAGCGATAATATCACTAGGCCATTGCCTTCCCTTGTGCATACAAGTCCATTCTGAAGTCCATTGGCATTGGAAAAGATTCTGGACCGGAAACGTAGGCCCAGGGACATTAGGGAAGTGCCCATGACCAGGCCACTTTGAGACGCAGGTCTTTTTACCTCCCGGGCCTCAATAGAAATTTCCGCTTGAAGCTGATGGGAATGACGTGGAGGCTGGCAGGCGGCAGTAAGGTCTCCGGTGATAGGAGGTTGTCATGGAGACTGAAGGGCATTCTCCCCAACATGAAGGCAAGTCCTTGATGAGGTGTGGTGAAGGGGCCCAATGAAAATCATGGCTGCAGAGGAAGCAAGGCAGAAGGAGGAGGGCAGGGGGTAAGCCAAGGGCAGTGAATGGCCCAATGTTTCCTTGTGGGGTTGGAAGGAGTTCCTCCTGCCCCTTGTGGCCCACAAAGAAACTGTTAAAAAATGTTATTGCCACTTACCTCAACCTCTTCTGGCCCTGGGTCTTGTCTGTTGACATCTTTCCCTGCAACTCCAGCTTCACAGCTGCGATTTCCTGTTAAGATTGGGTTGAGACCCAAATAGGAATGAAAGTGAGGACAGGCGTGACTGTTGTGGAGCGGCAATGCATAGGGGCATCAACCTCAGGCTAAAGGGATGATCCTTTAAAACAGAGATGAGGAGGAATTTCTTCAGCCAGAGAGTGGTGAATTCTTTGCCGCAGAAGGCTGTGGAGGCCGGGTCATTGAGTGTCTTTAAGACAGAGATAGATAGGTTCTTGATTAATAAGGGGATCAGGGGTTATGGGGAAAAGGCAGGAGAATGGGGATGAGAAAAATATCAGCCATGATTGAATGGCGGAGCAGACTCGATGGGCCGAGTGGCCTAATTCTGCTCCTATGTCTTATGGTCTTAGATGGGCCAGGTTAAAATCCTTGGCTACAGCACGTGAAATGTGAGGTTTGCACGGTGAATGATCTTGTTCATTGGCACCTTGACATCATCACATCACCAAATGTACATCCCTGTTTGCAAGAACACGGCTGGACTTTGTTGTCACTGTCCTCCAGTCTCTCCCGAGCATCTTACCAGTCCCTTCAGCCCATTCCCCTGCGTTATTCATTCAAAAGCCGACGTAAATTCCAAGCTGAGAACCGTCATGAAATGGGCGCCTTCGCAAGATGGAGGCTGGAAAATATGGCGGCTTGGCTAGACGTGGCTGCGCCATCATCAACCGGTTATGATGAATAATTGAAGAGTACTGTGTGTGTGCCTCAGAGTAAGCTGGCATGAGATCAAGCAGTTAGTATGTAGCCAAGAATACGAGTGTTGTAGAAGACAGGGAACCCTGTAACAGTTTTGTCATACTGTGCTTGATGATGAATCTCTTTGTGTTGTCAAGATCAATTTTGTTACATGGTTTTTGTTTCCTCCCTTCTCTGAACACCTTCTCCCCCCTCCCTCCGATTCTCTTGTACTCCTTGCCAGGATACCATTCCATGTGCACTGATACCTTGTTCAACTCACCATTCTTCTTGGCCTAGACCAAGGGTTGACAACCTTTTTTTTTTAACCTGAAGAGCCTTTTTAAAAAGCTGCAAGATGCAAATTCAGCAGCTTCACAACAGAATACTTGGTAAATTATCAATTATCTGGTAGAATGCACATTTTGTATATCGAATAAAATATTGGTTGGATTTATGTATCAATAGAAATGAAATCGAAATTAAAATAGACCTAACTCTGAATTATTTGACTAATTTTATCAATAAAGTCACCTTTAAAACAAACTTTAACTTCAGATATTGTTACGGACAGGAAGCGGTTACTTTAAACCTTACTCATTTCTCTTCTCACCTCACTGGTCTACAAGCAGAAAGTGGTTTTGATTTCCTTCCCTCTTCGTAAGCGGTGGTGTATTTCCCAACCCCTCGTTTTTAGTGCGGTCCAATTTTCCATTAATTACCCCACACCAAATTTGAGATATGACAAACTCAAAGGGTTAGTTTATTTGCACACACTCAGAACATGAAAGGAAACATAGAAACGTAGAAGATCGGAGGAGGCCATTCGGCCCTTCGAGCCTGCTCCGCCATTCATCACCATCATGGCTGATCGTCCAACTCAATAGCCTAATCCTGCTTTCTCCCCATAACCTTTAACCCCATTCACCCCAAGCACTATATCCAGCCGCCTCTTGAATACATTCAATGTTTTGGTATCAACTACTTCCTGTGGTAATGAATTCCACAGGCTCACCGGGTGAAGAAATGTCTCCTCATCTCCGTCCTAAATGGTCTACCCCGAATTCTCAGACTGTGACCCCTGGTTCTGGATTCCCCCACCATCGGGAACATCCTTCCTGCATCTATCCAGTCTAGTCCTGTTAGAATTTTATAAGTCTTCATGAGATCATTTGTCTGAACTCCAGTGAAAACAATCCTAACCTAGTCAATCTCTCCTCATACATCACTCCCGCCATCCCCGGAATCAGCCTGGTAAACCTTCGCTGCACTCCCTCGAGAGCAAGAACATCCTTCCTCAGAAAAGGAGACCAAAACTGCACACAATACACTAAGTGTGGCCTCACCAAGGCCCTGTATCATTGCAACAACACATCCCTGCTCCTGTATTCGAAGAGAGTCGCAATCATGCCTCCACGCTCAAGACAATAAAGACAGGGATAGAGAAAGGAAGGTTTCATCATAGGTGACCACAGAGAAAAGAAGTATTGGTTCACAGAGTTCCAGAGCCCAGGTTCTAAGTCCAATGAGATGTTCCTTCATGGAGATCAGTAGGTTGAAAACCAATGCTGGATAATTCACTTTTCCGGTGATGTTGACTTCACACGATAGGATAAGCGCGCAGAGATGAATCAATCTTGTCGGTGATGCGACAGAATTTCTAGCTGAAGCAGGTATTGAACCTGGGCAGAGCTCCTTGACCGTGAGGCCATTAGTTAGATGTTAAACAGCAGACTGAGCTATCCAGCTCCGCAAAACAATATTACTTGTTCCACAAGCTAGAGGTCTGGATCATGTGGCTTCAACTCTCCACGATGTCTGCAACAAAGGCTGTTTACTGCGTGTATGGAAATTGGCTTTGTGTTCAGCCATTATGGATTGAAAGGAGAGGCAATCGTCTTAGTAGATGTTTAGTCTCCAATGGCCAGCCTGGGTGATCAAATGGAGCCTTTGTGTAGCTCCATTTGAAGTTGGGCTGTACCGTCCGTAGGTGGTCATTCCTAGCTCCTTCGGGATAACGAGGCTTGAGTTTCCCTGAAACTGCAACTTCTGGCCCGTGACCCTTGAACTTCTTTTGTTCAAGAGTCATGGGCCAGAATTCTCCTATCTCGCCCGCCACTGGAATTTTGGGTCGCGGACAACGTGAAGTCCCATTGACAGCCGGGCGGGAATTTTAGATCAGCGTGGCTGGAGAATTCCGTTCATGGTTAGCCATTTTACGGATTGTTGTTGGGTTTTTAAAATGTTAGAGCTAGCAGCGAATATTATAAAAATGTACAGTGTGAGGTCTTAGTCCCTCCCAATTTGCAGAATGAAGACAATTTTTCCAGCCATAAAAAAAAGCTTCAAATAGCACATTCAGAATACCCCATCATCTCAGCTATATTAAATAATGACTGCGTCAATACCTGTTTCTCAATCCAAAGGAATAATCTATAACCGGGATTTAGCTCTACCCCTCAAACAGGTCTATTGCCAGTACAATGATGTTTTTGTTAAAATAATCATTTGAAGCCTCAAGGTGCACCACAAATGATTAGCCTTTTATCCCCACAATAAGAACACTTACTTTTCTTTACTTCATTTTGTTAGGCTTTTTTCATGATAATGTGATCTGATCAGCAAATGTTGGGAGCTGCGAATGGGCTGTCAAAGCGTCACACACGGCTCCGGAGCCCACAGGCCCCTGGCCGAGACAGTGAATTCTGGAATTAGCCAATTGGAAGCCACTGAAACGAAGGCTAATCCTGTTCCTCCTGGCAGACCAGTACTGGGGGGCCAGCTGGATGCCCATTTCAACTGGCTTCCCTCTCTGCAAACAACTATAGTTGTGGAACACCCAACTGCCACTCTGAATGCGCAGGTTAGGTGGATTGGCCGTGCTAAATTACCCCTTCGTGTTCAAAGATGTGCAGGTTAGGGGGATTGGCCATGCTAAATTGTCTCTTAGTGTCCAAAGATGTGTAGGTTAGTTGATTGGCCATGCTAAATTGTCCCTTAGTGTCCAAAGATGTGTAGGTTAGGTGGATTGGCCATGCTAAATTGCCCCTTAGTGTTCAAAGATGTGCAGGTTAGGTTGATTGGCCATGCTAATTTGCCCCTTAGTGTCCAAAGATGTGCAAGTTAGGAGGATTGACCATGCTAAATTGCCCCTTAGTATCCAAAGATGTGTAGGTTAGGTGGATTGGCCATGCTAAATTGCCCCTTAGTGTCCAAAGCTGTTCGGGTTAGGTGGATTGGCCATGCTAAATTGCCCCTTAGTGTCCAAAGATGTGCAGGTGAGGTGGATTGGCCATGCTAAATTTCCCCTAAGTGTCCAAAGCTGTGCGGGTTAGGTGAATTGGCCATGCTAAATTGCCCCTTAGTGTCCAAAGATGTGCAGGTTAGGTGGATTGGCCATGCTAAATTGCCCCTTAGTGTCCAAAGATGTGCAGGTTAGGTGGATTGGCCATGCTAAATTTCCCGTAAGTGTCCAAAGATGTGCAGGTTAGGTGGATTGGCCGTGCTAAATTGCCCCTTAGAGTCAGGGGGACTAGCCAGGGTAAATACATGGGGATTATGGTCGGTGCAGACTCGATGGGCTGAATGGCCTCCTTCTGTACTGTAGGGATTCTATGATTCTATGACTCAGATAACCGAACAGTGTAGACTGGGATTTTCTTGATATTGAGGGTGGGATTTTACGGCCTTGCTCGAGCGAGACCAGAAAATCCTGCCCGAGGTCAAAGGACATTTCCGTTGTCTTCCCATCGCCCGCTTCGATTCCGTGGCGGGCGGGGCAGTAGAATTCTGGTGTTATTCTTTCATGAGACGTGGGTGTCGCTGGCAAGGCCAACATTTGTTGCCCATCCCTAATTGCCCTGGAACTGAGTGGCTTGCTAAACCATTGCCCAGGGCACTTATGAGTCATATGATCTACAAGATGCACTGCAGCAATTCACCAAACATCCTCAGACAGCACCTTCCAAACCCATGACCACTTCCATCTCGAAGGACAAGGGCAGCAGATACATGGGAACACCACCAAGTTCCCCTCCAAGCCACTCACCGTCCTGACTTGGAAATATATCGGCCGTTCCTTCGCAGTTGCTGGGTCAAAATCCTGGAATTCCCTCCCTAACGGCATTGTGGGTCAACCCACAGCACGTGGACTGCAGAGATTCAAGATGGCGGCTCATCACCACCTTCTCAAGGGACAACTAGGGATGGGCAATAAATGCTGGCCAGCCAGCGACGCCCATGTCCCACGAGTGAATTTAAAAAAAAATTGCAATTAGTCTGGAGGCACACGTAGGCCAAACAGTGCAAGGATGACAGAATTCCTTCTCTAAACGGTGAAGGATAGTGAGCCAGATGGTGCTTGACAATAATGATGGTTAGATTCGCTTCATATTCACATTTATTCATTGAAGTTAAATTCCGCCAGCTGCTGTGTTGGGATTTGAGCCCATGTCTCCAGAGTATTAACCTGGGCCTCTGGGTTACTAGCTTTGCGACATTACCCACAATGCTTCCATTTCCCCATCTTTGAACGTTGTGGCTTGGTTGCCTACTCACTGCCGGAACTATCTGAGAATTATACTTCAATTGGCTTCTTGAACTGGTTTACTCTGACTCCTTTGATGCCCTTTGGTTGCTCACTTCCTGACTGATGCCCTGTGCTAACAACTTGTAATCCAGTGTCAATCCCAAGGGCAAAGATGTCTGAGGCTTGTTCCGCGCCTGCAGTTTGCCTGCGACTGTTGGGTTGCCCTTGGTAAGTTAACCGTGACCAGCAGCTCAATATAAGATGCAACTCCCAGCCTGCATCGTGCCTGGTCACGGACAGACTCCAAATGATTGTATTTGTAGATGTAAAGCAGTTGCTCAGTGTAACTGTGCATTGCAATTCCAGCACAGAAACAGGCCATTTGGCCCATCTGGCTTATCCTCCACTGTCAATGCTCCATACAAGCCTCCTTCAACTCCTTGTGCATCTCCTTTCAACATCATCTTCTGTTCCTTTCTGTCTCATGTGGTGTATTACAGATCGCTCAGGTACCCAGGTTGCTGTGGTAACATGCATGTTGTAGTCTGGAGCTATGGATAGTCATGGTCGCGAGGCTCCAACATTCTTTCCATTGCCTGGCAAACCAGAAATCACTCTTACTCTTACTACCTCTCTTTGGCGTATGTTGGAAGGATTTGCAGGTTGATACTTAGTCTGTTTAGTCACGTTATGAACACCTTCCTTAAGTCCTGGGATGGGACTTGAACCTGAAGCTTTTTGCTTTGTTGCGGGGATGAAATTCAGTGTGCCACTATGTGCCATGTGCCTGTATAACCTCTTTTCCTTTGATTTGATTTGATCTATAATTGTCACATGTATTGGGATACAGTGATAAGTATTGTTTCTTGCGCGCTATACAGACAAAGCATACCGTTCATAGAGAAGGAAAGGAGAGGGTGCAGAATATAGTGTTACAGTCATAGCTAGGGTGCAGAGAAAGATCAACTTAATATTTGATTTGATTTATTGTTGTCACATGTATTGGGACACAGTGAAAAGTATTGTTTCTTGCGCGCTATACAGACAAAACATACCATTCATAGAGAAGGAAAGGAGAGAGTGCAGAATATAGTGTTACAGTCATAGCTAGGGTGTAGAGAAAGATCAGCTTAATGCGAGGTAAGTCCATTCAAAAGTCTGAGGGCAGCAGGGAAGAAGCTGTTCTTGAGTCGGCTGGTACGTGACCTCAGACTTGCGTATCTTTTTCCCGATGGAAGAAGGTGGAAGAGAGAATGTCCGGGGTGTGTGGGGTCCTTAATTATGCTGGCTGCTTTGCCGAGGCAGCGAGAAGTGTAGACGGAGTCAATGGATGGGAGGCTGGTTTGCGTGATGGATTGGGCTACATTCACGTGTTTTTATAGTTTCTTGCAGTCTTGGGCAGAGCAGGAGCCATACCAAGCTGTGATACAACCAGAAAGGATGCTTTCTATGGTTCATCTGTAAAAATTGGTGAGTTGTAGCTGACATGCCAAATTTCCTTAGTCTTCTGAGAAAGTAGAGGCGTTGGTGGGGCTTTCTTAACTATAGTGTCAGCATGGGGGGACCAGGACAGGTTGTTGGTGACCTGGACACCTAAAAATTTGAAGCTGTCGACCATTTCTACTTTGTCCCCATTGATGTAGACAGGTCCTCCACTACCCTCCCTGAAGTCGATGGCTATCTCCTTCGTTTTGTTGATATTGAGGGAGAGATTATTGTCATCACACCAGCTCATCAGATTCTCTGCATCTGTGCTATTTGGCTGAAGTATTCATGTAAGGACATGTCTCCACGCCCGATGATTCTACACTGCCCATCTCTGGAATACACTATCTCCACCTCTGTGCCTTGTTTTTCTCCTTTGAGACACTCCTGAAAACCGACCTCTTTGTCCAAGCTTTTGGTCATCTGACCTAAGATCTCCTAATATTTGTTTTCTAATGTTCCTGCAACCCCCCTTGGGATGTTTCATTACGTTGAAGGAGCTGTAGAAATATAGGCTGTTGAAAGTAACAGATCCAGTCCAAGCGAATAATTACACCCTGACCAGACTTTTGTCTCTTTTTCCCGACGGGAAAAGGTGGAGGAGAGTATGTCTTGGGTGCGTGATGTCCTTAAGAGCTTGTCGTATGAGGAACGGTTGAGGACTCTGGGTCTGTACTCGTTGGAGTTCAGAAGGGTGAGAGGGGATCTTATTGAAACTTACAGGATACTGCGAGGCCTGGATAGAGTGGACGTGGAGAGGATGTTTCCATTAGTTGGAAAAACTAGAACCAGAGGGCACAACCTCAGGCTAAAGGGATGATCCTTTAAAACAGAGATGGGGAGGAATTTCTTCAGCCAGAGAGTGGTGAATCTGTGGAACTCTTTGCCGCAGAAGGTTGTGGAGGCCGGGTCATTGAGTGTCTTTAAGACAGGGATAGATAGGTTCTTGATTAATAAGGGGGTCAGGGGTTATGGGGAAAAGGCAGGAGAATGGGGATGAGAAAAATATCAGCCATGATTGAATGGCGGAGCAGACTCGATGGGCCGAGTGGCCTAATTCTGCTCCTATGTCTTATGGTCTTATGGACCAATCTTTAACACACTGAGTATCCCACTCATGAGGAATGCTGCCACTGCTGATTGCGTTTCTCTGCTCAGCCTGTCTGAGTTTTCTGTTCATTAAGACCATGCTGTTGGCTTGAAGGTACAATTGAATATCAGTAATCCACTGGTGAATGTGTTTCGAAAATGACCAGAGCATTCTTCATTTGCAAAAGTCTCCCGCGATTGGGCTGAGTGGAATTTCCCATTGAAATTCAAGCCTGTTTGTGTGCTGGTTGCTCCTAATGGTCACAAGTAGATGGCAGAGTGAACTTCTTCCAGGGGAGCAGAATGTGAAGGACCAGACCCCTTTAAAGTGAGTTGCACACACGGCCTTTGCACACCAGGTCGAAGCACTGGAAATTAAAAATCAAACTGGATATACAACAGGAATCTGAGTTGATATCTCCTGTTTTAAACTCTTTCCCAAAGGCAAAATTCCACCTCCCCACTCCCACCATCCCACACCCCGCCTCCTTGTGTCCAGGGTTAAAGATTCCACTGCTTGTCTCACACACAGTGGCTTTGCACAGTCTCAGTCTGGTTGCCCTTTGGCGCTGGTTGGCCATCTGGTGTCCAAAAGGGAAGCTATCGTTATGGCGCAGGCGGCCTCTGTGGTGCTCTGAGACAGTCGCTTAAGAGTGGAGGCAGCTTTACTCTTCATCCAAGTTGTTGACCGAGGCAGTGCTTGATGTGGTCTCAAGGTGTGTGAAATGGAAGGGTGTTCTATTCCGCAGCAAAACCTGATGAGTTCAAAATTAACCCGTTCTTTAAAATCAAATGTGACTGAGCAGCCTCTGAACTTCGGGTATACAGGTATCAGGGCAAAGGGGAAAATATTTTCCACCGATGCTAAATTAGGGTAAATACTCTCACTCAGTGCCATATGATAAGGGAAGGAAACTCCAACAACTCAATGTCGCGTCATAGTCAACAAGGCAATGAGACAAATAAGAACAAGGGCAGGTAAGAGAGGTCAAGTTTCATCCCGATTGGATTACTTTGACCTCCAATTGGATTGTGATTGGATCACATTGGAATCTCATTGATCTTGTAGTTTACCCATTATGATTTCTGCATCTTCCTCCGATCCAGCCAATCATCAAATCGCAATGGCTCCTGCAACATTTGAACTATTTTTTTTGCTTCTTCCAGGAGACTGAATGGCCTTCAGGGGAGGGGGATAGAGTTGGCACGGTGGCACAGTGCTTAGCACTGCTGCCTCACAGCGCCAGGGACCCAGGTTCGATTCCCGGCTTGGGTCACTGTCTGTGTGGAGTTTGCACGTTCTCCCCGTGTCTGCGTGGGTTTCCTCCGGGGGCTCCGGTTTCCTCCCACAGTCCAACGATGTGTGGATTAGGTGGATTGGCCATGCTAAAATTGCCCCTTAGTGTCAGGGAGACTAGCTCGGATAAATGCATGGGGTTATGGGGATAGGGCCTGGGTGGGATTGTGGTCAGTGTGGACTCGATTGGCTGAATGGTCTCCTTCTGCAGTGTAGGGATTCTATGATGGATCGGGGCAGTCGTTGGGGGGATGGGGAGGGAAGGGGTGTTTAGTCTGGCCATCATGGTGTGTGGCAAACTTATTGGATCAGCTGGTCTTGAATTGGAAAACGCTAAATTTTAACTGATGAAAATGGCTGGGTTTTGGGCCAGTGGTGGGTTAAAGCCTCACACATCTGTTTGCCAACCCAAACCTGCCTCCAATTCACCCATTTCCAGCTTTAACTGAAGCTGGGTGCTGGGCGAGTGACCAGCCTGATCTAAGGTGGCAGGTTGGAGCTTTAGAAATGAAAAATGAGCTTTATTCTCCTGCAGCTTTTCAAATCTAACTGCTGTTGCCCGGGTTCCCTCAATGTCCTCAAGGTGAGGACAGTGAACCCAGGCTTGCCTCAGGAACCCCTCTGGTCAATGCCAGATGCCCCCCCCCCAATACCACTGTTCACTGACCCCGACAACAGCTGGACACTGACCCCCAACAACATCTGGATACTGACCACAACAACAGCTGCACACTGACCCCGACAACAGCTGGATACTGACCACAACAACAGCTGGACACTGACCCTGACAACAGCTGGACACTGACCCTGACAACAGCTGGACACTGACCACAACAACAGCTGGACACTGACCACAACAACATCTGGATACTGACCACAACAACAGCTGCACACTGACCCCGACAGCAGCTGGATACTGACCACAACAACAGCTGCACACTGACCCCGACAGCAGCTGGATACTGACCACAACAACAGCTGGACACTGACCCTGACAACAGCTGGACACTGACCCTGACAACAGCTGGACACTGACCACAACAACAGCTGGACACTGACCACAACAACATCTGGATACTGACCACAACAACAGCTGCACACTGACCCCGACAGCAGCTGGATACTGACCCTGACAACAGCTGCACACTGACCCCGACAGCAGCTGGATACTGACCCTGACAACAGCTGGACACTGACCACAACAACAGCTGGACACTGACCACAACAACATCTGGATACTGACCACAACAACAGCTGGACACTGACCCCGACAGCAGCTGGATACTGACCACAACAACAGCTGGACACTGACCCCAACAACAGCTGGACACTGACCCCAACAACAGCTGGACACTGACCCCAACAACAGCTGGATACTGACCACAACAACAGCTGGACACTGACTCCGACAGCAGCTGGACACTGACCACAACAACAGCTGGACACTGACCACAACAACAGCTGGACACTGACCACAACAACATCTGGATACTGACCACAACAACAGCTGCACACTGACCCCGACAGCAGCTGGATACTGACCACAACAACAGCTGCACACTGACCCCGACAGCAGCTGGATACTGACCACAACAACAGCTGGACACTGACCCTGACAACAGCTGGACACTGACCACAACAACATCTGGATACTGACCACAACAACAGCTGCACACTGACCCCGACAGCAGCTGGATACTGACCACAACAACAGCTGCACACTGACCCCGACAGCAGCTGGATACTGACCCTGACAACAGCTGGACACTGACCACAACAACAGCTGGACACTGACCACAACAACATCTGGATACTGACCACAACAACAGCTGCACACTGACCCCGACAGCAGCTGGATACTGACCCTGACAACAGCTGCACACTGACCCCGACAGCAGCTGGATACTGACCCTGACAACAGCTGGACACTGACCACAACAACAGCTGCACACTGACCCCGACAACAGCTGGATACTGACCACAACAACAGCTGGACACTGACCCTGACAACAGCTGGACACTGACCCTGACAACAGCTGGACACTGACCACAACAACAGCTGGACACTGACCACAACAACATCTGGATACTGACCACAACAACAGCTGCACACTGACCCCGACAGCAGCTGGATACTGACCACAACAACAGCTGCACACTGACCCCGACAGCAGCTGGATACTGACCACAACAACAGCTGGACACTGACCCTGACAACAGCTGGACACTGACCACAACAACAGCTGGACACTGACCACAACAACATCTGGATACTGACCACAACAACAGCTGCACACTGACCCCGACAGCAGCTGGATACTGACCACAACAACAGCTGGACACTGACCCTGACAACAGCTGGACACTGACCACAACAACATCTGGATACTGACCACAACAACAGCTGCACACTGACCCCGACAGCAGCTGGATACTGACCACAACAACAGCTGCACACTGACCCCGACAGCAGCTGGATACTGACCACAACAACAGCTGGACACTGACCCTGACAACAGCTGGACACTGACCCTGACAACAGCTGGACACTGACCACAACAACAGCTGGACACTGACCACAACAACATCTGGATACTGACCACAACAACAGCTGCACACTGACCCCGACAGCAGCTGGATACTGACCCTGACAACAGCTGCACACTGACCCCGACAGCAGCTGGATACTGACCCTGACAACAGCTGGACACTGACCACAACAACAGCTGGACACTGACCACAACAACATCTGGATACTGACCACAACAACAGCTGGACACTGACCCCGACAGCAGCTGGATACTGACCACAACAACAGCTGGACACTGACCCCAACAACAGCTGGACACTGACCCCAACAACAGCTGGACACTGACCCCAACAACAGCTGGATACTGACCACAACAACAGCTGGACACTGACTCCGACAGCAGCTGGACACTGACCACAACAACAGCTGGACACTGACCACAACAACAGCTGGACACTGACCACAACAACATCTGGATACTGACCACAACAACAGCTGCACACTGACCCCGACAGCAGCTGGATACTGACCACAACAACAGCTGGACACTGACCCTGACAACAGCTGGACACTGACCACAACAACATCTGGATACTGACCACAACAACAGCTGCACACTGACCCCGACAGCAGCTGGATACTGACCACAACAACAGCTGCACACTGACCCCGACAGCAGCTGGATACTGACCACAACAACAGCTGGACACTGACCCTGACAACAGCTGGACACTGACCCTGACAACAGCTGGACACTGACCACAACAACAGCTGGACACTGACCACAACAACATCTGGATACTGACCACAACAACAGCTGCACACTGACCCCGACAGCAGCTGGATACTGACCCTGACAACAGCTGCACACTGACCCCGACAGCAGCTGGATACTGACCCTGACAACAGCTGGACACTGACCACAACAACAGCTGGACACTGACCACAACAACATCTGGATACTGACCACAACAACAGCTGGACACTGACCCCGACAGCAGCTGGATACTGACCACAACAACAGCTGGACACTGACCCCAACAACAGCTGGACACTGACCCCAACAACAGCTGGACACTGACCCCAACAACAGCTGGATACTGACCACAACAACAGCTGGACACTGACTCCGACAGCAGCTGGACACTGACCACAACAACAGCTGGACACTGACCACAACAACAGCTGGACACTGACCACAACAACATCTGGATACTGACCACAACAACAGCTGCACACTGACCCCGACAGCAGCTGGATACTGACCACAACAACAGCTGGACACTGACCCTGACAACAGCTGGACACTGACCCTGACAACAGCTGGACACTGACCACAACAACAGCTGGACACTGACCACAACAACATCTGGATACTGACCACAACAACAGCTGGACACTGACCCCGACAGCAGCTGGATACTGACCACAACAACAGCTGGACACTGACCCCAACAACAGCTGGACACTGACCCCAACAACAGCTGGACACTGACCCCAACAACAGCTGGATACTGACCACAACAACAGCTGGACACTGACTCCGACAGCAGCTGGACACTGACCACAACAACAGCTGGACACTGACCACAACAACAGCTGGACACTGACCACCACAACATCTGGATACTGACCACAACAACAGCTGGACATTGACTCCGACAGCAGCTGGACACTGACCACAACAACAGCTGGACACTGACCACAACAACAGCTGGACACTGACCACAACAGCAGCTGGACAGTGACCACAACAACAGCTAGACACTGTCCACAACAACAGCTGGACACTGACCACAACAACAGCTGGACACTGGCTACAACAACAGCTGGACACTGACCACAACAACATCTGGATACTGACCACAACAACAGCTGGACACTGACTCCGACAGCAGCTGGATACTGACCACAACAACAGCTGGACACTGACCCTGACAACAGCTGGATACTGACCACAACAACAGCTGGACACTGACCCTGACAACAGCAGGTTGCTGAGTGCAGTTATTTGGTGAGTGTGGGAATGTTGAGGTTAATAGTCAAGTGCCCAAAGATGTGCAGGTTAGGTGGATTGGCCATGCTAAATTGCCCCTTAGTGTCCAAAGATGTGCAGGTTAGGTGGATTGGCCATGCTAAATTGCCCCTTAGTGTCGGGGGATTAGCAGGGTAAAAGCATAGGGTTACGGGAATAGGGCCTGGGTGGGATTGTGGTCGGTGCAGACTCGATAGGCCAAATGGCCTCCTTCTGCACTGTAGGGATTCTACGGACATCACCAACAGCTTGTGGAGCTGTGTTGGGGGTGAGGGGCAGGGAACCCCAAACGGTGGCAACTTGGCCGCACAGCTCCCTGTCGGCTGGGTTCGGCAGAAATCCTGCCCAAACAGTTTTGCACTTGTTCTGAGTTTTGTGGCACCTTTTCCTTTCATGGGTAAAGCTTTGCCGGACAGTGACTCGTCCCGGGCAGCGGCTTGTTATACCCAGTGCCAAATATTCAGTTCCATTGCTGTCGGTGGAATTCAATATTGTGAAGCATTTGGCTCAAAATGCACTCTTTAGTGTTAAGACAAACAAGACCAACTCCAACAGTAGGTAAGTGACTCAGACTTCAGTCTATATTAGGGAGATCACCTGTCTGTTTATTCAAAGCTTATGGTCGGATTTCATTGTGGCTTCTCGTAAATTAAACAGCCCATGAGGAGCCAGGATGTGTCATTTGTGTTTAAGACATTTTAGCGCAAACTAAGCGATTCATTGCAGCCTGCTAAAGCCTGGCCAGCGTGGAATTAACCTGCAATTGTCAGATAACGGAAATTTTATCATTGTGCAATGGTTCCGAGGGCCTTTCTTTTCTTTTGGAATTGACACCGAGCCCAGGCGGTGGTGTGATCTGTGCTGTGTGCCGTTTTCCCTCTGGCTTGTGTGGCTTGCCTCGCCATTGTCAGAGGTTTGGAAGGGAATGCGTTTCGAAATGGGGAAGGTCGCACAATTTCAAAATAATAGGCCGCCTGGGAAAGCAAATTTGAAGTGTGGCAGTAACTTGTCCTTTTTCCCCTGAACACAAAACCCTGCTTCATCATTTTTAGTAGGTTTGTGGCAAAAGGATTGCCTAGTAGACCTGAACCGGTTTTAAAGTGATAAATGCGTGTTTGCACCCCCCCCCCCCCGCTTCCTTCTTCTTCCCCCTCCCCGCAACCCTAACCCACTCACTCATTGCCCTCCAACCCCGTAATCTGCTCTGAGACAGCTCCCTACCCAGAGATCACTGTTGACATGCAAACTCTTGCTGTTGTATGTTGTCCCATGAACCTTTGAACCCTGGGGTAGTCGGGCCATCCCAGAGAGTGCGGGCATTAGCAGGAAAGGAATGTATGGAAAGGGATAAACAGACAGCCCTGTGGTATCCACATTCACTGCCGGCAGACAGGACAAATTACAAACAACTACATCTCAGACGGTGCTAACACAGTCACACCCCAGGTGAGATCATTCCAAGGCGACAGCAACAATAAGGGAATTGGTATCATTTATCAGGAGTCTAAAAAGTCTAGAGGAGCCATTGTGCCTCTGAAAAACTAATCAAGTGTCGGGGAGATGGGACAATTAACACACCATCGAAATTGGTTTGACAAACACAACGCTTTGATATTGTAAACAGATAGACAGGTGCTGTCCAGAGAATGATCAAAGCTAAAGCACACAAGACAATGGATCTGTATAATATGGATGTGGAAAAGATTGAAAGGGTGCAGAGGAGATTTACAAGGATGTTGCCTGGATTGAGTGGCATGCCTTATGAGGATAGGCTGAGGGAGCTCGGTCTTTTCTCCTTGGAGAGACCTAATAGAGGTATATAAGATGTTGAGAGGCATAGATCGGGTGGATTCTCAGAGGCTTTTCCCAAGGGTGGAAATGTCTGCTACGAGAGGACACAGGTTTAAGGTGCTGGGGGGTAGGTACAGGGGAAATGTTAGGGGGAAGTTTTTCACACAGAGGGTGGTGCGTGAGTGGAATCGGCTGCCGTCAGTGGTGGTGGAGGCGAACTCAATAGGGTCTTTTAAGATACTCCTGGATGAGTACATGGGACTTAATAGGATGGAGGGTTATAGGTAGGTCTGGAAGGTAGGGATGTGTTCGGCACAACTTGTGGGGCCGAAGGGCCTGTTTGTGCTGTAGTTTTTCTATGTTTCTATATGATCAAAAACAGAACTGTAACCAATTCAAAGGAACAATATGATGACCAAATGTAAACGTAACGCTTTGTAATGTAAAGAATGGGGTATAAACATATGTAAGAACCAGTGACTAGTAGAGTAGCTCGGAAGCAAGCTGGAGTTACAACCACAAGTTCTGCTCTCCCTCATGCATGTTGAATGAAGCTGTTTTGTCGGAGTTTACACGGAAGACTCAGTTCGACCATTCCCTCCTACACCTGGGATTTGACCTCGGACCCCCGGGAAGTGTTTAGGATGTACTGGGATGGCTGAAGGTTGGAGGTGGAGACTGTTTTGTTTTCAATTTGCTGATGGTGCGATATTACCGTGAATTCCATCAAGGTTGGAGTAATGTGAGATAAAAGGGAGGAGTGTAGGAAGAATTGGAAATGCGTCATTTTTTGAATTCTAATGTGTGTTGTATTGACTTTTGTTTGCAATAAATAGTGCCCAGTGATGTAAGTAGATGAAATGTTGTTTGGTGTTCAGGAATGGTGTGTGCCCAAGAGATTGATTGCGAACAAATGTTGAAACGCAATACATCCTTGTTTTTTATTAACGTTAATATACAACCGGGCATCTGGCGGTAGTCCTGTATAGTCCTGATATGGCTGGCATTTTAAAGCCCCTTTTAACCTTGTAATGATGGTGGCTGGAAGATACATAGAGATGTTTTTTTTCCCTGCAGAATCTTGCTGTAAGTTGGACATTAGCTCCAATATCACTTAATTACAGCAAACCTAGAGAGATCAAATACATCAAATTTAAATTGTGTTATATTGATTTGTGCAGTGGAACGAGTTGATGCAGTATTTGTCACGGACATGGATATGTAAAATTGGAGTGTTATCAAGAACATGATTTCAAAGCCAACAGGAAATGTCCCACAGCATCTCACATCAGTTCAATTTTTCAAAGTTAAAGATTAAATAATCCCCATTCCTCTCTCTTCTTTCCCTTCTCTTATCCTAGAACGGTTGCAGCACAGAAGGAGGCCATTCAGTCCATTGTGGCTGTTCTGGCTCTCTGCATGCACAACCCACCTAGTCCCACAGCCCCCTGTCCAGTACCCCTACACAACTCACCTAGTCCCACACACCCCCTGTCCAGTACCCCTACACAACTCACCTAGTCCCACACACCCCCTGTCCAGTACCCCTACACAACTCACCTAGTCCCACACACCCCCTGTCCAGTACCCCTACACAACTCACCTAGTCCCACACATCCCCTGTACAGTACCCCTACACAACTCACCTAGTCCCACACATCCCCTGTACAGTAACCCTACACAACTCACCTAGTCCCACACATCCCCTGTACAGTAGCCCTACACAACTCACCTAGTCCCACAAACCCCCTGTCCAGTAACCCTACACAACTCACCTAGTCCCACACACCCCCTGTCCAGTAGCCCTACACAACTCACCTAGTCCCACACACCCCCTGTACAGTAGCCCTACACAACTCACCTAGTCCCACACATCCCCTGTACAGTAACCCTACACAACTCACCTAGTCCCACACACCCCCTGTACAGTAGCCCTACACAACTCACCTAGTCCCACACATCCCCTGTACAGTAGCCCTACACAACTCACCTAGTCCCACAAACCCCCTGTCCAGTAACCCTACACAACTCACCTAGTCCCACACATCCCCTGTACAGTAGCCCTACACAACTCACCTAGTCCCACACATCCCCTGTCCAGTAGCCCTACACAACTCACCTAGTCCCACACCCCCTGTCCAGTAGCCCTACACAACTCACCTAGTCCCACACACCCCCTGTCCAGTAGCCCTACACAACTCACCTAATCCCACACATCCCCTGTACAGTAGCCCTACACAACTCACCTAGTCCCACAGCCCCCTGTCCAGTAGCCCTACACAACTCACCTAGTCCCACACCCACTGTCCAGTAGCCCTACACAACTCACCTAGTCCCACACCCCGCTGTCCAGTACCCCTACACAACTCACCTAGTCCCACACACCCCCCCCTGTCCAGTAGCCCTACACAACTCACCTAGTCCCACAAACCCCCTGTCCAGTAGCCCTACACAACTCACCTAGTCCCACAAACCCCCAGTCCAGTAGCCCTACACAACTCACCTAGTACCCCACACCCTCCTGTCCAGTAGCCCTACACAACTCACCTAGTCCCACAAACCCCCTGTCCAGTAGCCCTACACAACTCACCTAGTCCCACAAACCCCCAGTCCAGTAGCCCTACACAACTCACCTAGTACCCCACACCCTCCTGTCCAGTAGCCCTACACAACTCACCTAGTCCCACACCCCCCTGTACAGTTGGGGGGTTGAGGGGAGTTGGGGGAATGGGGGGAGCTGGGGGGTGGGGGAAGTTGGGGGAGTTGGGGGGAAAGGGAAGTTGGGGGGAGGGGGAAGTTGGGGGGAGGGGGAGTTGGGGGAGGGGTTTGTGGGGAGTTGGGGTGGAGTTGGGGGGGGGTGGTGGGAGTTGGGGGGGAGAGGGAAGTTGGGGGGGAGGGGGGAGTTGGGGGAGGGGTTTGTGGGGAGTTGGGGTGGTGGGGGGAGTGGGGGGAGTTGGTGGGGGTGGGGGAGTTGGGGGAGGGGTTTGTGGGGAGCTGGGGTGGTGAGGGAAGTTGGGGGAGTGGGGGGAGTTGGGGGGAGTTGGGGGGAGTTGGGGGGGTGGGGGGAGTTGGGGGAGTTGGGGGGAGAGGGAAGTTGGGGGGGGAGGGGGGAGTTGGGGGAGGGGTTTGTGGGGAGTTGGGGTGGTGGGGGAGTGGGGGGGAGGGGGAGTTGGGGGGGAGGGGGAGTTGGGGGAGGGGTTTGTGGGGAGTTGGGGTGGTGGGGGGAGTGGGGGGAGGGGGAGTGGGGGGAGGGGGAGTTGGGGGAGTGGTTTGGGGGGAGTTGGGGGGCTCGGGGGGGGGGGAGGAGGTGGAGAGGGCAAAAAGAGATTGGGGCCTGTCGAGGTGCCGATGGCAGTGGTGAGGTGGGAGAGACAACTGAAAGAAAGAAAATGTTTGGCAGAAAATTAAACCATTGTGGGCCTTTAAGGGATTGTGTAGGCAGAACAAAGCCAAGGGACACATTGCCCTGACTGGGAGAAGTTCTGAGGCACTTTAGGGTGGCACGGTAGCACAGTGGTTAGCACTACTGCTTCACAGCTCCAGGGACCTGGGTTCGATTCCCGGCTTGGGTCACTGTCTGTGTGGAGTCTGCACATTCTTCCCGTGTCTGCGTGGGTTTCCTCCGGGTGCTCCGGTTCCCTCCCACAGTCCAAAGATGTGCGGGTTAGGTTGATTGGCCATGCTAAAATTGCCCCTTAGTGTCCTGGGATGCGTAGCTTAGAGGGATTAATGGGTAAATATGTCGGGATATGGGCCTGGGTGGAATTGTGGTCGGTGCAGACTGGATGGGCCGAATGGCCTCTCGCTCTGTGCTGTAGGATTTCTAAGATTCTAAGACTTTGCGACGGAGGGTAGGAATCATTCTGAAGGAGCTTACTCTGATCAGAGAATGGGAAAAGAAGACTGTGCAGGAGTGGGATCCAGTCAGCTCTGCTGTTTGGTCTTTCAGCCTGGTCTCTGATGAAGGCACTGCTTTTGGAGAGCTCTGGATAGCAAGCATGAGGACAGAGTAACCAACCTTGAACTAATAAGGAGTGACCTACTTACTGTAACAGAGTGTGAATGCAGTGGAGTCTGTGGCTGACCATCGATAACACTTAAAAAGAAGCGAAGCAGGTTTATACTTGGATTAAAGTTGTTTTTAATTAAATGTAATGAATTAATTCGAATTAAAATTTAAAACCAAGTTTTGGGACTACGTAGGAAAAGATGTGCCCAAGATAACGATGACAAGCAGAGGAGAGACGACAGGGGTAAGATCTTGCGTTGTCAGTCCGCTCTGCTGATGTTGGCAGCCTGACTTGCTTCAGGCTCGATGATATCCCTGCTTCTTTTGCTGGCAACCTGCTTAGACAGCCCCGAGGTGTCCCCTCGGGCAGTGGTTCCCAAACTTTTTTCACTGGGCCGCACTTTCGGAATAAAAACTTGCTCGCGCCGCACTGAATTTTTTATTGATAAGAAATACATTCAAAAACAAAAAAAAACAACTCCAAGCAGTGCTTGATTCATAACATAGAACACAACTACTTTATAATCTGGTAATGGGACATCCTCTCTCACCGCACCAGTGTGGCGCGCTGCACCCTTTGGGAACCACTGCCTTAGGGACTCTCCCACTTTTACTCATTGAACGCAAAGAGAAAAAAACCTTACATTTCTGTAGTGCTTTTCATGACGACTGGAGTGCTTTACGTCCAATGAAGTACTTTATGGAGTGCAGTTACTGTTGTAATGTAGGAAACACAGCAGCATATTTGTGCACAGCAAGATCCCACAAACAGCGACGTGATAGAGACGCAGATACTATGCTTTAGGGGTGTTGAGTGAGGAATAAATATTGGCTCGGACACCCAGCAAAACCCCCCTAGTCTTCTTCAAAATAGTGCGATCTTTTACATCAACTAAGCAGACAAGTCGGGGCTTCAGTTTTAAAGTTTATTTATCAGTGTCATAAGTAGGCTTACATTAACACTGCACTGAAGTTAGTGTGAAATTCCCCTAGTCGGCACACTCCTGTTCAGGTACGCTGAGGGAGAATTTAGCACGGCCAATGCACCTAACCAGCACGTCTTTCAGACTGTGGGAGGAAACCGGAGCAACTGGAGGAAATGTACGCAGACACGGGGAGAACATGATTCTGCACAGACAGTGACCCAAGCCGGGAATTGAACCCGGATCCCTGGCGCCGTGAGATAGCGGTGCTAACCACTGTGCCACTCTGCCGCCCGTTTTAACATCTCATCTGAAAGACGGCATCGCCAGTAGTACAGCACTCCCTCAGTGCTTCACTGGGGCATCAGCCTTGCTTTTTGCACTCAAGTCCTGAAGTGAGGCTTGAACCCAGAATTTTGTGCTTCAGAGGAGAGAGATTCCATGAGCTGAACCACAGCTAACTCAAAGAGCAAACCGGTCTTCAGAAATTCTGAAATTAAAACAGAAGATGCCAGAAAAACTCAGCAGGTCAGGCAGCATCTGTGGCGAGAGAAAGAGGGTTAGCCTTTCCGATCGATGATTTTTCATTAAATTCCTTGGATTTGATTTGATGTGATTTGATTTATTATTGTCACATGTATTGGGATACAGTGAAAAGTATTGTTTCTTGCACGCTATACAGACAAAGCATACCGTTCCTAGAGAAGGAAAGGAGAGAGTGCAGAATGTAGTGTTACAGTCATAGCTCGGGTGTAGAGAAAGATCAACTTAATGCGAGGTAGGTCCATTCAAAAGTCTGACAGCAGCAGGGAAGAAACTGTTCTTGAGTTGGTTGGTACGTGACCTTAGACTTTTGTATCTTTTTCCCGACGGAAGAAGGTGGAAGAGAGAATGTCCGGGGTGCGTGGGGTCCTTGATTATGCTGGCTGCTTTTCCGAGGCAGCGGGAAGTGTAGACAGAGTCAATGGATGGGAGGCTGGTTTGCGTGATTGATTGGGCTACATTCACGACCTTTTGTAGTTCCTTGCGGTCTTGGGCAGAGCAGGAGCCATCCCAAGCTGTGATACAGCCAGAAAGAATGCAATGGGAACCGTTGTTGAATCATCCGGTGTGGTGATTGTCCCTTTAAGGATTAATCTGCCGAGCAAGGATCACATGACCCAGGGAACCAATAGGGAGCAGCGTGGGGATCACCTTGGTGAGCTTGGGTTTTTGTTCCAGAACTTTCTTGGAACTTAATTGAAGCCATGAGGCTGCAAGCCTCTGTATAGCCTTCATCTGTGAATAAACATGTTGTTTTCTCCTTAACTGGTGAACAAGAATAATTACACCTGGCTTGACAGAACTCAGCAAGCCAGTTAACCCTGGATCTGATGGGAATAATGTGGAGATGCCGGCGTTGGACTGGGGTAAACACAGTAAGAGTTTTAACAACACCAGGTTAAAGTCCAACAGGTTTATTTGGTAGCAAGTGCCATTAGCTTTTGGAGCGCTGCCCCTTCGTCAGATGGAGTGGAAATCTGCTCTCAAACAGTGCACAGAGACACAAAATCAAGTTACAGAATACTGATAGCCAAGTCCTCATAGCCAAGTTCCACACACATGAGGACGGCCTAAACCGGGATCTTGGGTTTATGTCACACTATCAGTAACCCCCACAGCTTGCCTTCTGGACTTGCAGAATCTCACTGGCTGTCCTGTCTGGAGACAATACACATCTCTTTAACCTGTGTTTAATGCTCCCTCCACCCACATTGTCTGTATCTTTAAGACCTGGTTGGCTGTAGAGATTCGCATTCTAATCAGTATTCTGTAATTTGATTTTGTGTCTCTGTGCCCTGTTTGAGAGCAGATTTCCACTCCATCTGACGAAGGAGCAGCGCTCCGAAAGCTAATGGCATTTGCTACCAAATAAACCTGTTGGACTTTAACTTGGTGTTGTTAAAACTCTTACTCTGATGGCAACACCCAGCCAGGCTTTTAAGTAAGGGACGTTCCTGCATAACATAGCATGTATTATCTGCCGCGTGCATGGAGAGAAGTGGAATGATTATCATTTGGGATGGATTGTGGTGTATTTTTAAAAATTCTTTTAAGGGATCTGTTACCCATCACTAATTGCCTTTGAACTGAGTGTCTCACTCCGCCATTTCAGAGGGCAGTTAAGAGTGAACCACATTGCTGTAGCTCTGGAGTCACATGTAGGCCAGACCAGGTAAGGACGGCAGATTTCCTTCCCTGAAGAACATTAGTGAACCAGATGGGTTTTTACGGCCGTCAGTGATCATTTGGGTGGCACGATGGCACAGTAGATGGGCAGCACGGTGGCGCAGTGGTTAGCACTGCTGCCTCACAGCACCAGGGACCTGGGTTCGATTCCGGCCTCTGGTCACTGTCTGTGCAGAGTCTGCCCATTCTTCCCGTGTTTGCGTGGGTTTCCTCCGGGTGCTCCGGTTTCCCCCCACAGTCCAAAGATGTGCGGGTCAGGTGGATTGGCCATGCTAAATTGCCCTTTAGTGTCAGGGGGATTAGTGGGGTTAATACGACGGGTAAGACCTGGGTGGGATTGGTGCAGGCTTGATGGGCCGAATCACCTCCTTCTGCACTGTAGGGATTCTATGATTCATGGCACCACCACGAAGATTAGCTTTCAATCTACTTTATTAGTTAAACGCCACCAGTTGCTGTGGTGGGGTTTGAACCCATGCTCCCAAGGATATTAGATTGTACAGCTGGATTCTCAATTCTGTGCCATTGCTGCGACACCACCATCTTCCCTGGGTATTTTGTGTGTTGATTATCAGTTTTGGTTTGGAATATAATACTCTGATTGATGGAGATGGTTAGGGAGACTCTGGACAACAAGCATCATTTCTAGGGAGAGTGAGGAGGTGAGGAGGAAGCTTTTACAATCTGATCCCATGAGGATTTGCTTTTTAATTTTTTTGTTTAATTGCTACTTCCTTTCAGAGAGTATGTCACTTCCTGTTTAGCATGGTTTCTCTTTTTTAGTTACATTTCTGGCTGCTTTTCTCCTCTTTTCCACCAATCTGTTTTTATTGGTCCTGTCAGCATCACATATTGAGGCAACAAGTCATTTGGCATGTCAGCTACGACTCTCACCAACTTTTACAGATGCACCATAGAAAGCATTCTTTCTGGTTGTATCACAGCTTGGTATGGCTCCTGCTCTGTCCAAGACCGCAAGGAACTACAAAGGGTCGTGAATGTAGCCCAATCCATCATGCAAACCAGCCTCCCATCCATTGACTCTGTCTACACTTCCCGCTGCCTCGGAAAAGCAGCCAGCATAATTAAGGACCCCACACACCCCGGACATTCTCTCTTCCACCTTCTTCCATCAGGAAAAAGATACAAAAGTCTGAGGTCACGTACCAACCGACTCAAGAACAGCTTCTTCCCTGCTGCTGTCAGACTTTTGAATGGACCTACCTCGCATTAAGTTGATCTTTCTCTACACCCGAGCTATGACTGTAACACTATATTCTGCTCTCTATGAATGGCATGCTTTGTCTGTATAGCGCGCAAGAAACAATACTTTTCACTGTATCCCAATACATGTGACAATAATAAATCAGTTATTAAGCTGATCTTTCTCTACACCCTAGCTATGACTATAACACTACATTCTGCACCCTCTCCTTTCCTTCTCTATGAATGGTATGCTTTGTCTGCATCGCATGCAAGAAACAATACTTTTCACTGCATCCCAATACATGTGACAATAATAAATCAGTTATTAAGCTGATCTTTCTCTATACCCTATCTATGACTGTAACACTACATTTTGCACTCTCTCCTTTCCTTCTCCCCTATGTACTCTATGAACAGTATGCTTTGTCTGTATAGTGCGCAAGAAACAATACTTTTCACTGTATCCCAATACATGTGACAATAATAAATCAAATCAAAAGTAGGAACACTAGAGCCTGTGTTTCCATCAAAAAACTAAAGTGGGAGACTTTGCCTTGGGAAGAGCACTGATTCCCATTTAGAGCCATGTCCCCCACCAAAATTAATCCGGAAGAACCACGCTTCTGGAGTCTACTGCTGAATTAAGACTTAATTCGACTTAAGAAGGTCAGCATCCTATTTGATCAAATGGTGTGCCGCCAGGCACTGAGTTAACTCCATCTTTCATTGGTTCCCAATAACATTGCAACTGCTTCAGAAAAATCAAACAAGGATGTTCAAAGTAGTTTAATAGATTTTTTTTTTCTTAACCGTGCTTCAACATTAATTCTTCTTCCTTCTCCTGTTTATTGCCTGTCGCTCTTTACAGAATCTTAAAGCCCAGAAGGAGACAGTTTGGCCCTCCATTCCTGCGCTGACTCTCCATTCCCCTTGCCTGATTTTTTTGTCCGTAAAGCTGTAAGTTCTTCATCCGAAAATCCCTGTCCAACCCTCTTCTGAAATTTATTAATGGAATCAGCTTCCACCAGCTTTACAGTTCGCGCTTTCCAGACCCCACCAACAGTCTCAGTGAAGAAAAAATTCTCCTCACCTCCCCTCCTGATCTTTTCCCAACAATTTTATACCTCCGACCTCTGCTTATTGATCCACTCTAAGAAGTTTAACAACACCAGGTTAAAGTCCAACAGGTTTATTTGGTAGCAAAAGTCCTGTTGGACTTTAACCTGGTGTTGTTAAACTTCTTACTGTGTTTATCCCAGTCCAACGCCGGCATCTCCACATATTGATCCACTCACCAGAGGGAATAGTTTTTCTCTATCAATTCTGTCAAAACCTCTCTTGAAAATCTCTCTTAGGTCACCTCTTAATCTCCTGTATTTCAGGCCGACCAGTCCTAACTATTCCAACCTCTCCTAATCCCTGATATCATTCTGGTAAACCTCTTCTGCACCCTTTCTGAGGCCTTTACATCCTTCCTGAAGTGTGGTGCCCAGAATTGTCCACCATATTGGATTGTGGCCTAACCAGTGATTTTCTTTTAAAAATTGCAGTTTTCTTTGCTTTTATATTCTGTTCTTCCATCTTTAAACACAACTTTATATTCATTTTGAACCATTTCATCATTGCCCTGTCACCTTGCGTTTTTTTATTTCATTCGTGGGACATGGGCGTCACTGGCTGGCCAGCATTTATTGCCCATCCCTAGTTGCCCTTGAGAAGGTGGTGGTGAGCCGCCATCTTGAATCGCTGCAGTCCATGTTCTGTGGGTTGACCCACAATGCCGTTAGGGAGGGAATTCCAGGATTTTGACCCAGCGACAGTGAAGGAACGGTGATATATTTCCAAGTCAGGATGGTGAGTGGCTTGGAGGGGAACTTGCAGGTGGTGGTGTTCCCAGGTATCTGCTGCCCTTGTCCTTCTTGATGGAAGTAGTCGTGGGTTTGGAAGGTGCTGTCCAAGAATCTTTGGTGAGTTGCTGCAGTGCATCTTGTAGATGGTACACACTGCTGCTACTGAGCATCGGTGGTGGAGGGAGTGGATGTTTGTAGATGTGGTGCCAATCAAGCGGGGCTGCTTTGTCCTGGATGATGTTGAGCTTCTTGAGTGTTGGAGCCGCACCCATCCAGGCAAGTGGGGAGTATTCCATCACACTCCTGACTTGTGTCTTGTAGATGGTAGATCGGCTTTGGGGAGTCAGGAGGTTTTTTAAAATTCATTTGTGGGACATGGGCGTCGCTAGCTGGCCAGCATTTATTGCCCACCCCTCGTTGCCCTTGGAGGGCAGTTGAGAGTCAACCACATTGCTGTGGGTCTGGAGTCACATGTAGGCCAGACCAGGTAAGGATGGCAGATTTCCTTCCCTAAAGAGCATTAGTGAACCAGATGGGTTTTTCCGACAATTGTTTCATGGTCATCAGTTGGTTTTTAAATCCAGACTTTTTTTATTGGATTCAAATTCCACCATCTGCCGTGGCGGGAATCGAACCCGGGTCCCCAGAACATTCGCTGAGTTTCTGGATTAATGGCGGCACGGTAGCACAGTGGTTGGCACTGCTGCCTCACAGCACCGGGGACCTGGGTTCGATTCCTGGCTTGGGTCACTGTCTGTGTGGAGTTTGCACATTCTCGCCGTGTCTGCGTGGGTTTCCTCCGGGTGCTCCGGTTTCCTCCCACAGTCTGAAAGACGTGCTGGTTAGGGTGCATTGACCCGAACAGGCGCCGGAGTGTGGCGACTAGGGGAATTTCACAGCCACTTCGTTGCAATGTTAATTAAGCCTTACCTGTGACTAATAATAAATAAACTTTTACTTTGCTTTTTCTAGCGATAATACCATCGCCTCCCCAAAGTGAGTTACTCACCACAGTACTCTGAGCCTCTGATCTCCTCTTGTAACCACTGTGGTTATATGGTCAATCCAGTTGAGTTTCTGGTCAGTGGTAACCCCCAAGGATGTTGACAGTGGGGGATTCAGTCATGGTTACACCATTATAATATCTTTTTAAAAATTGGTTAAAAGGACTTCTTGGGCGGGGTTCCCGTCCGTTCCTGCCCCGCTGCCAGCGGGAACGGAGAATTTGGCGCTCAGCTGAAACTCCATTCACTGCAGCGGGACTGGAGAATCCCAGCCACGGGTGAGGTCAGAGGTTTCTGCTATATGTACAGCTTTGATGGCTACAATGTGAAGAGCTGCAATGAGCAATGCGATGACTCATCTCCAGCCAGTCTTCAGTGAAAACATCGACTTAGCTCCAAGTAGCACTGGGAATCAGAAAAAAGCTTCAACGTTTGCACTTCAGCGGTGCAGAGAGGTGATGCAGTTCTGATGTTCATGTTGAATAATAGTGAGCGAAGCTTCTGATCTAAAGTGAGGGAATTTCAGATACACAAAATCCGACCTTCTGATACTTGTACCTATTCTTCAAAAAAAACCTATTTTTGTGGCCCACTGTTCTAACTTAATAAGACCGCAATTCTTCCGGCGCCAAAATGTCTCTCAGCATTTGGATTTCAATTTGGCAAAGCAATCCTCTTTTAATCTAGACAGAAGTGTAATTTTGCAGCCAGCTATTTTTTTTAAAACCCCTCCGTTTAATAGGGCCCACTCGTCAGGAGTTTTTCAATGACTTATCGAAGATTACCTGTCAGCTATTTTGACATCTTGACTTGTCACTGAGCAGAGAGCACTGACAAGCTTCTCACTACAAACTGTTGTCAAAGAAAACTGTAGTCCCACCATTCCATTTGCCTTACCATTTTCCTTTTAAATGCTAATTTTCGTGCCAACCTTTGGATCTCCGTCCCTACTCGATCACTTTGGTGACATGAATTGCCATCTTGAAATCTTAGTTCTTTGACAGATGGTGCGGGGGCAACGTAGCCTGCCAAAGATGTGCGGGTTAGGTGGATTGGGCGTGCTAAATTGACCCTAGTGTCAGGGGGACTAGCTAGGGTAAATGTATGGGGATAGGGCCTAGGTGGGATTGTGTTCGGTACAGACTCGATGGACCGAATGGCCTCCTTCTGCACTGTCGGGATTCTATGATGCTATACTGTCAGATGGGCCTGAGAATGGCTTGGGAGTTATTAAAGCCAAAGGAACGAGGGGGAAATTCACAATTTCCTTTTGTCGGAGGGGGAACATTTTAAAGAGACAGTGGGACCTTCCATCTTTCATTATTGTGTGAAGTAAGGTCATAAGATTTGAACACAGTGGGGGCAATTAATTTTTTTAAACTCATTTGGTGTGTGGTTTTGTAATCTCGGGATAATCCACTCAAAAACCAGATTGCCAGGATCAAAACCAGCTTGACTGCACAATTTGGTGATGTTTAAGAATTTTGGATTAAACCATACATGCAGATTGTCCCCTAAGGCCAGAAGCCAAGGAAACACCCTATTTAGACCATAAGACCATAAGACATAGGAGCAGAATTAGGCCACTCGGCCCATCGAGTCTGCTCCGCCATTCAATCATGGCTGATATTTTTCTCATCCCCATTCTCCTGCCTTTTCCCCATAACCCCTGACCCCCTTATTAATCAAGAACCTATCTATCTCTGTCTTAAAGACACTCAATGACCTGGCCTCCATAGCCTTCTGCGGCAAAGAGTTCCACAGATTCACCACTCTCTGGCTGAAGAAATTCCTCCTCATCTCTGTTTTAAAGGATCGTCCCTTTAGCCTGAGGTTGTGCCCTCTGGTTCTAGTTTTTCCTACTCGTGGAAACATCCTCTCCACGTCCACTCTATCCAGGCCTCGCAGTATCCTGTAAGTTTCAATAAGATCCCCCCTTATCCTTCTAAACTCCAACGTGTACAGACCCAGAGTCCTCAACCGTTCCTCATACGACAAGCTCTTCATTCCAGGGATCCTTATTTATAAGGATTCCTTGCTTGTTTTATTACTGTTAGGTGTAATGACTTCAATCAGGCCATTGACGTTGGCCCATTGGACGATGAACTCCCTGATTAAGGAGTCAATTGAAAACAGTTTAAAGTTAAAGTTTATTTATTAGTCACAAGTAAGGCTTACATTAACACTGCAATGAAGTTACTGTGAAATTCCCCTAGTCGCCACACTCCGGCGCCTGTTCGAGTCAATGCACCCTAACCAGCACGTCTTTCGGAATGTGGGAGGAAACCGGAGCACCCGGAGGAAACCCACGCAGACATGGGGAGAATGTGCAAACTCCACACACGCAGTGACCCAAGGCGGGAATTGAACCCGGATCCCTGGCGCTGTGAGGCAGCAGTGCTAACCACTGTGCCACCGTGCCGTCCAATGGGCTAATCAGAGAGTCTTTTCATAGAACATAGAACAGTACAGCACAGAACAGGCCCTTCGGCCCACGATGTTGTGCCGAGCTTTATCTGAAACCAAGATCAAACTATCCCACTCCCTATCATCCTGGTGTGCTCCATGTGCCTATCCAAAATATAATCCATGTATATTACTCCCAAATGCATGAGTCCCTGTGTATTAATCTTCTGTGTGGCACCTTATCGAATGCCTTTTGTAAATTCAGGTTCGCTACATCTCCTGTCTCCGTTTTTTCTGCCTGCTCGTTACATCCTCAGAAATCACTATAAATTTGTCAAACACTGCGTTATCCTTTGATCAACATCACGAAACAGATTTTTAAACTCATTATCACATTGCTGTTTGTGGATACTTGCTGTGTGCAAACTGGCCGAGATATTTCTACATTGCAACAGTGATTACACTTTGTTCATTTCAAATTTATTCATTCAAAGCATGTGGGCGTCGCTGGCTCGGCCAGCATTTATTGCACATCCCATATTGCCCTTGAGAAGGTGGTGGTGAGCTGGAACCCGCTGCAGTCCAGTCCCGAAGGGAGTTATGTAGTTCCAAGTCAGGATGGCGAGTGGAGGGGAATTTGCGTGGTTCCCATGCATTATGCTGCCCTTGTCCTTTTAGATGGCAGTGGTCGTGCGTTTGGTAGGTGCTGTCGTAGGAACCTTGATGAGTTCCTGCGGGGCAATTTGTCGATGGTACTCACTGCTGCCACTGTGCGTCAGTGGTGGAGGGAATGACTGTATGTGAATGTTGAGCTTCTTGAGTGTTGTTGGAGCTGCACCCATCCAGGCAAGTGGGGAGTATTCCATCACACTCCTGACTTGTGCCTTGTGGATGGTGGACAGGCTTTGGGGAGTCAGGAGGTGAGTTACTCACCGCAGGATTCCCAGCCTCTGACCTGCTCTTGGAGCCATAGTATTTATATGGCTGGGTCCAGTTCAGTTTCTGGTCAATGGTAACCCCCAGGATGTTGACAGTGGTAATACCATTGAATGTCAAGAGGTGATGGTTTGGTTCTCTCTTGTTGGTGGTGGTCACTGCCTGGCATTTGTGTGGCGCGAATGTTATTTGCCACTTGTCAGCCCAAGCCTGGATATTGTCCAGGTCTTGCTGCATTGGGACATGGACTGGTTCAGTATCTGAGGAGTCGCGAATGGTGCTGAACATTGTGCAATCATCGGCGAACATCCCCACTTCTAACCTTCTGATGGAAGGAAGGTCATTGATGAAGCAGCTGAAGATGGTTGGGGCGGTAATTGGCCGGCTTGGATTTGTCCTGCTGTTTGTGTACAGTCACGATGTGGAGATGCCGGCGTTGGACTGGGGTAAACACAGTAAGAAGTTTAACAACTTCTGTAAACTTCTGTTTGTGTACAGGACATACCTGGGCAATTTTCCACATTGCCGGGTAGATGCCAGTGTTGTAGCTGTACTGGAACAGCTTGGCTTGGGACGTGGAGACAAGTCTTCAGTACTCTTGCTGGAGTTTTGTCAGGGCCCATAGTCTTTCCATTCATGACAGCACGTGACAGGACTGCAGGGCTTTGATCAAATGGGATCACTTAGCTTTGTCTATCACTTGCTGCTTCCGCTGTTTGGCATGCAAGTAGTCCTATGTTGTATCCTCACCAGGTTGACATGTCATATTAAAGTGCAACTGGTGCCAACCTGGCATGCCCTCCTGCACTCTCCATTGAACCAGGGTTGATCCCCTGGCTTGGTGGTAATGGTAGAGTGGGGGATATGCTGGGCCATGAGGTAACAACAGATTGAGTACAATTCTGCTGCTGCTGATGGCCCAGTGCCTTATGGATGCCCAGAGTTGCTAGATCTGTTTGAGATCTATCCCATTTAGCACGGTGGTAGTGCCACACAACACGATGGAGGGTATTCTCAATGTGAAGACAGGACTTTGTCTCCACAAGGACTGTGCTGTGGTCACTCCTACCCATACTCAATCCCCCACCCAGAGTGCATTCTGCACCATTGCCACCCTCAGTGCTTCCTCCAAATGGTGTTCAACATGGAGGAGCGCTGATTCAGGAGCTGAGGGGGGAACGGTACGTGGTAATCAGAAGGAGGTTTCCTTGCCCATGTTTGACCTGGTGCCACGAGACTTTGTGGGATCTGGAGGTGATGTTGAGGACTCCCAGGGCAATCCCCTCCTGACTGTATACCACTGTGCTACCAGCTACCTCTGCTGGGATGGTGGTGATGGTGTCTGGGACATTGCCTCTGAGGTGCCTAGATCAGTGCCAGGTGGTCCGCTGGTTCCATTCCTTTGAGGTTTTTGACGTTTTGATTTTGACTTGCGAGACCATTTAAAAGACAATCGCATTGCAATGTTGAGTCACATGTAGGCCAGACCAGGTAAGGATGGCAGATTTCTTTCCCTGTGGGGCATTACTGATCCAGATGGGTTTTCACGACAATGGTTTCATGATCATCAATAGGCTTTTAAATCCAGATGTGTTTCAGATGTGAATTCAGATTGGATTGGAACCCCAGTCCCAAGTCCCCAGTCCCCAGAGCATTACCCTGGCTCACTGGGCCTCTGCATTACTAGTCCAGTGACACGGGACGGCACGGTGGCACAGTGGTTAGCACTGCTGCCTCACTGCGCCAGGGACCTGGGTTCGATTCCCGGCTTGGGTCACTGTCTGTGTGGAGTCTGCACATTCTCCCCGTGTCTGTGTGGGTTTCCTCCGGGTGCTCCAGTTTCCTCCCACAGTCCAAAGATGTGCTGGTTAGGTGGATTGGCCGTGCTAAACATTCTCCCTCGGTGTACTCAAACAGGAGTGTGGTGACTGGGGGATTTTCACAGTAACTTCATTGCAGTGTTAATGTAAGCCTACTTGTGACTAATAAATAAAACAAAAAACATAATACCTCGACACCGCCACCTCCTTCATTGGCTGCAAAGCATTTTGGGATGTCTGTGATGTTCATATAAAATCATCAAATCCCTACAGTACAGAAGGAGGCCATTCGGCCCATCGAGCCTGCACTGACCACAATCCCACCCAGGCCCTATCTCCCTAGACCCCCTGACACTAAGGGGCAATTTAGCATGGCCAATCCACCTAACCTGCACATCTTTGGACATTAAGGGGCAATTTAGCATGGCCAATCCACCTAACCTGCACATCTTTGGACACTAAGGGGCAATTTAGTATGGCCAATCCACCTAACCTGCACATCTTTGGACACTAAGGGGACAATTTAGCACGGCCAATCCATCTAACCTGCACATCTTTGGATACTAAGGGGCAATTTACCATGGCCAATCCACCTAACCTGCACATCTTTGGACACTAAGGGGCAATTTAGCATGGCCAATCCATCTAACCTGCACATCTTTGGACACTAAGGGGCAATTTAGTATGGCCAATCCACCTAACCTGCACATCTTTGGACACTAAGGGGACAATTTAGCACGGCCAATCCATCTAACCTGCACATCTTTGGATACTAAGGGGCAATTTACCATGGCCAATCCACCTAACCTGCACATCTTTGGACACTAAGGGGCAATTTAGCATGGCCAATCCACCTAACCTGCGCATCTTTGGACTGTGGGAGGAAACCGAAGCACCCAGAGGAAACCCACGCAGACACGGGGAGAACGTGCAGACTCCACACAGACAGTGACCCGAGCCGAGAATCGAACCCGGGTCCTTGGCACTGTGAGGCAGCAGCGCTAACCACTGTACCACCGTGCCGCCCCTCTGTTGTGAAAGGTGCGATAGAAATGCGGCTCTTTCTTTTGCCAGGCCCTAACCGATATCACACACCTCTGGGTTTGTTCGCCTCTGTTTTCAGGTAGCACCTGACGACGGGATTAGTGCAAGCTACTGGGACAGTCCCGAATAATGAATTCCTGCAGGAGACACAGGCAGGAGCTGCAGTAAAAACAAGACCGGCACAGACCGTCAGCTTGCTGCTTTAATTTTGGCGCCCTCAGCAGAGAAAGGAGTTCAAGTGTTTATGCTTTAAGTCCACATCTCAGACAAAACTGACAGTACTCATTATATTTTTTTTTACCTTTTTCTGTTCGAAAAATGTGTCTTTTGATTGATTAATTCAATATTAAACTGTACAGCAAATTACTCGGCAGACATACCACAACCTGTTGGAAGAATGTGAGTGACACCACATGCATACTGAATGCCGCACTTAGATCTGTGTAGCCATCACAAAATCTCTGCTGCCACGAGGCTTCTTCGCTTTTATATCTTCAGTGAGGCTGTTTTTTTTTTAGTGATAATTTAGCATTCATTTGGATGCCTTGAGATTAACCAGGGAGCCTTGCTGTCAGTATGTATTCCTTTTTAAAGCAACAATTTTGAATTCTGCCTCCCTTTGACATCAAATTTGCTTTCTTTCCACACGAACCTTCCTTGTGATTTATTTTGTTGGAAAAAAAAGTGAGATAATGCATTTTGGAAGGTTCAGTGCAATGAATTATACAGTAAATGGTAGAACCCTTAGGAGTATTGACAGGCAGAGAGATCTGGGCGTACACTTCCACCGATCACTGAAAGTGGCAACGCAGGTGGATAAGGTAGTCAAGAAGGCAAACGGCATGCTTGCCTTCATCGGCCGGGGCATTGAGTTTAAAAATTGGCAGGTCATGCTGCAGCTGTACAGAACCTTAGTTAGGTCTCATTTAGAATATTGTGTACACTTCAGTAAGACCTTTGACAAGGTCCCTCATGGCAGACTGGTGCAGAAGGTGAAGTCGCATGGGATCAGAGGTGAGCTGGCAAGGTGGATACAAAACTGGCTCGGTCAAAGTTGGACTTTAACCTGGTGTTGTGAGACTTCTTACTTGGTCAAAGAAGACAGAGGGTAGCAGTGGAAGGGTGCGTTTCGGAATGGAGGGCTGTGACATGTGGCTCAGGGATCAGTGCTGGGACCTTTGCTGTTTGTAATATATATAAATGATGTGGAGGAAAATGTAACTGGTTTGATTTGTAAGTTTGCAGACGCCACAAAGGTTGGCGGATTTGCGGATAGCAATGAGGACCATCAGAGGATACAGCAAGATATAGATCGGTTGGAGGCTTGGGTGGAGAGATGGCAGATGGAGTTTAACACAGTAAGAGTTTTAACAACATCAGGTTAAAGTCCAACAGGTTTATTTGGTAGCAAATGCAAGAAAGCTAATGGCATTTGCTCCCAAACAAACCTGTTGGACTTTAACCTGGTGTTGTTAAACTTCTTACTGTGTTTACCCCAGTCCAACGCCGGCATCTCCACAGATGGAGTTTAATCCAGACAAATGTGAGGTAATGATTTTGGAAGGTCTAATACAGATAGGAAATATAGAGTAAATGGCAGAACCCTTAAGAGTATTGATAGGCAGAGGGATCTGGGTGTACAGGTACACAGGTCACTGAAAGTGGCAACGCAGGTGGAGAAGGTAGTCAAGATGGCATACGGCATGCTTGCCTTCATCGACCAGGGTATTGAGTTTAAAAATTGGCAAGTCATGTTGCAGCTTTATAGAACCTTAGTTAGGCCTCATTTTGAATATAGTGTTCAATTCTGGTCACCACACTACCAGAAGAATGTGGATGCTTTGGAGAGGGTACAGAAGAGGTTTACCAGGATGTTGCCTGGTCTGGAGGGTATTAGCTATGAGGAGAGGTTGGATAAACTCGGTTTGTTCTCACTGGAACGACGGAGGTTGAGGGGTGATCTGATAGAGTTTACAAGTTTACGAGGGGCATGAACAGAGTGGATAGTCAGATGCTCTTTCCTAGGGTGGAAAAGTCAAGTACTAGGGGACATAGGTTTAAGGTGGGTGGGGAAAAGTTTAGAGGAGATGTGTGAGGCAAGTTTTTTACACAGAGGGTGGTGAATGTCTGGAACGCGCTGCCCGGGGAGGTAGTGGGAGCGGGTATGATAGCGGCATTTAAGGGGAAACTAGACGAATACATGAATAGGATGGTAATGGAAGGATACGGACTCTGTAAGTGCGTACGGTTTTAGTTTAGGCAGGCATCATGATCGACGCAGGAGGGCCGAAGGGCCTGTTCCTGTGCTGTACTGTTCTTTGTTCTTTTAGTGACTTTACTGGAGGGGAGAGGGAATCTTGTTTCGAGAAGTGATTGAGCTTCATTGTTTGAGGCAGGTGCAACTCCTGAGGTAATGGAGGATTGGGAACGCATTTGGCAAATGACTGTCTCTGCGTTGGAGTGAACTCACCTTTTTTACATGCTCCTTATATGCTCCTTCTCCTCCCCTCCAAACCACACCTCCCTCAATCTTCAATTTCTCCGGAAACACAGCTTTCCAAACCCAACTTGATGGAGGGTTAAGAAGAGGGAGGGAGGAAGAAGAGAGGGAGAGAGAGAGGTGGGGGGGGGGGGGGGGACCATGATGAGGGAGGAGGAGAGAGGGAGGGGGAAAGAGAGAGGAGAAGGAGAGGGGGGAAAGGAGAGCAGGAAAGGGGAAGGAGGGAGGGGGATGGAGACAGGATGAAGGAGAGAGAGCAAGAGAAGGAGGGAAGGGAAAACAGGGAGAGCTGAGGAAGGAGAGAGAGAGGGAGGGCGAAGGAGAGGGAGGGGAAAGGAGCGAGAGAGGGAGAAAGGGAGAAGGAAGGAGCGAGGAGGAAGAAGAGAGTCAGGGGATGGAAGGAGGAGGAGGGAGGGGGATAGAGACAGGATGAAGGAGGAGAAAAGGGGAGGCTGGGGGAAGGAGGGAAGGGGAGGGAGAACAAGGAGAGATGAGGAAGGAGAGAGAGAGGGTGAAGGAGAGGAAAGGGGAGGGAGAGAGGAAGAAGGGGAGAGGGAAGGAGAGAGGAGGAAGGATAGGAGGAAGGAGAAAGAATGAAGAAAAGAGGGAGGGGAAGGGGGGAGGAGGACGGAGAGAAGGGGTGGGGGGTGAAAGGATGAGGAGAGAGTGGAAGGTAAAAGGAGAGAGAGAGAAAGGGGAGAAGGGAGAGGAAGAGAGAAGGGAAAGAGTGAGAGAGGGATCAGGGAGGAAGGAGGAGGGAAAGAAGGAAAGAGGGAGAGAGGGATCAGGGAGGAAGGAGGAGGGAAAGAAGGAAAGAGGGAGAGAGGGATCAGGGAGGAAGGAGGAGGGAAAGAGGGAGAGAGGGATCAGGGAGGAAGGAGGAGGGAAAGAAGGAAAGAGGGAGAGAGGGATCAGGGAGGAAGGAGGAGGGAAAGAAGGAAAGAGGGAGAGAGGGATCAGGGAGGAAGGAGGAGGGAAAGAAGGAAAGAGGGAGAGAGGGATCAGGGAGGAAGGAGGAGGGAAAGAAGGAAAGAGGGAGAGAGGGATCAGGGAGGAAGGAGGAGGGAAAGAAGGAAAGAGGGAGAGAGGGATCAGGGAGGAAGGAGGAGGGAAAGAAGGAAAGAGGGAGAGGGGGATCAGGGAGGAAGGAGGAGGGAATGTGGGGGGGGGGGGGGAGGAGGACAGAGGCAGGTGATAGAATCACTGGAAACTTGGACCCACACTTTGCCACCCATCCACAAGAATGCCTGAGGATAGTGGCCATCTTCCATCACAATGATGTTTGCAATAATGGGGGAAGCTCCAAACACTTTGAAGGATAAGAATGAGGAAATGTGGTAAGATAGCTTTTCCAAACGATACTACTCTCTCGCATGGCCACACTGCATTGTGCAACACGGTTTCGATCCTCTTCCTCGCTCACCCTGCTGCCCCCTCCTCCACCACTCCCGAAGATGCCTTTTCCAGATGGCTTTTGCTGTCAGTCCAAATGGAATTTTCTTTCTTTCTCTCTCGGCAGAGTTGCTTGCCAGCGTTTGAACTTGCACTTCACGGCACGCTGCGCAGAAGCTGAGCTCCAGTCTATCAATTATTGATACAAGGATGATGTCGAGCGCTGAGCTCCAAACACTGTGCCACATGGGCTGAGAATGATGTCCTGCAGGCTAGGTTCAGTAGGCTGAAGAATATCATTCTGGTAACGCACTGAACTGTGGCCTATAGATCCTCAATCAACGGGAGAACAAACTGGGAAGATATTTGATGTCCTCCATCCAAAAAAAAAAGAATGTGGAAGCAGACTCACTTTATCCAGCGTATTGTAAGAATTGAATCTTAACATAGACCAATCACTTCATGATGTAGAACCGACTGCACGTTTCTCAGTAAAGCGCCTTTTTTATTTTCATTAACAGCCACAAAGCAAGTAACAATCACAAAGGTAGTTGTGTCTACACTGACGGCAGCACAATGTGAAAAAACAGTGAGTTCAGTATGCAGTTCTGAAATTTGTACAGCTCAGGCAGCATGGTAAGAACTCATATTTAAAGGGACAGCAACAGGGACGAAGTAGAAATGGTCGAGAGCTTCAGGTTTTTAGGTGTCCAGATCACCAACAACCTGTCCTGGTCCCCCCCATGCCGACACTATAGTTAAGAAAGCCCACCAACACCTCTACTTTCTCAGAAGACTAAGGAAATTTGGCATGTCAGCTACGACTCTCACCAACTTTTACAGATGCACCATAGAAAGCATTCTTTCTGGTTGTATCACAGCTTGGTATGGCTCCTGCTCTGCCCAAGACCGCAAGGAACTACAAAGGGTCGTGAATGTAGCCCAATCCATCACGCAAACCAGCCTCCCGTCCATTGACTCTGTCTACACTTCCCGCTGCCTCAGAAAAGCAGCCAGCATAATTAAGGCCCCCACGCACCCCGGACATTCTCTCTCCCACCTTCTTCCATCGGGAAAAAGATACAAAAGTCTGAGGTCACGTACCAACCCACTCAAGAACAGCTTCTTCCCTGCTGCCGTCAGACTTTTGAATGGACCTACCTCGCACTAAGCTGATCTTTCTCTACACCCTAGCTATGACTGTAACACTACATTCTGCACTCTCCCCTTTCCTTTTCCCCTATGTACTCTATGAATGGTATGCTTTGTCTGTGCAGCGCGCAAGAAACAATACTTTTCACTGTATCCCAATACATGTGACAATAATAAATCAAATCAAATATTAAGTTGATCTTTCTCTACACCCTAGCTATGACTGTAACTCTACATTCTGCACCCTCTCCTTTCCTTCTCTATGAACGGTATGCTTTGTCTGTATAGTGCGCAAGAAACAATACTTTTCACTGTATCCCAGTACATGTGACAATAATAAATCAAATCAAGCTCTGATTTGAGGGGGTGGTAATTCTGAATGTGAACAGTTGCTGCCTCTCTGTTAAAAGAGATAGTAGGCAGTATTTTACAAATGCATCGCACCCGTTTTCAGGTGAACCACAGTCACAAAGTGGGACGTAAAGCGATTAGCGTGGGTTTTCACGACCGGCGCCATTTAATGACCGCTGGATTTCCGGCGCGGTTAGCCTCCCGCCGGAAATGGGCAAGAGGCTGGTTAATTTATTGAAATTTATTTGAAGAAGCATTTCAATGTTGTTCGAGAGCCCAGCGCTCACTCGTCTGGGCACGCCTGCCTTTATGATGTCGCCGGGAAAGGTTCTCGCCGACGAGGTATAGACATGCTCCCCATGAATAAAAAGCAGTCGACTTGGCCTCGCCGGTGGAACCAGAGCCATTGAGGTGCCCTGGGGAGGCCGAGGGCAAGGGGGGGTGCCCCTTCGGCAGTCCCAAACTGGCAGCGCCACCCTGGCACCTGGGCGTTGCACACAGTGCAGTGCCAGGGGGTGGGACCAATGGGGGAGGGCCAATGGGGGCGGGGCAAATGGGGGAAGGGGGGCCTGCTGCAGCTATCGGTGGGGGGAGGGAGGGAGAGGGGCCCTGCTGCTCTTTCAATTAAAGGGGCCATGCCCCTGTAATCAAAGGGATGTTGCCCGTGGAATTTCGGGCGTGGCGACCCTGGAAGTGAAGGGGTGATGCCTCTAATTAAAGGGGTGGTGCCTCTAATTAAAGGGGTGGTGCCTCTAATTAAAGGGGTGGTGCCTCTAATTAAAGGGGCAGTGCCTCTAACTAAAGGGGCGGTGCCTCTAATTTAAAAGGTGGTGCCTCTAATATAAGGGGTGGTGCCTCTAATTAAAGAGGTGGTGCCTCTAATTAAAGGGGTGGTGCCTCTAATTAAAGGGGTGGTGCCTCTAATTAAAGGGGTGGTGCCTCTAATTAAAGGGGCGGTGCCTCTAATTAAAGGGGCGATGCCTCTAATTAAAGGGGTGATGCCTCTAATTAAAGGGATGTTGCCTCTAACAAAAGGGTTGCTGCGTCTAATTAAAGGGGTGGTGCCTCCAATTAAAGGGGTGGTGCCTCCAATTAAAGGGGTGGTGCCTCTAATTAAAGGGGCGGAGCCTCTAATTAAAGGGGCGGTACCTCTAATTAAAGGGGCAGTGCCTCTATCTAAAGGAGCAGTGCCTCTCACTAAAGGGATGGTGCCCCTGTAATTAAAAAGGTAGTGCCTCACAATTCAATAGGTGTAGCCCGTGTAGGTAACAGCGTCGTACCTCTGCAATTAAAGGGGTGGTGCCTCTGTAATTAAAGGGGTGGTGCCTCTGTAATTAAAGGGGTGGTGCCTCTGTAATTAAAGGGGTGGTGACCAGGTCTGCTTATGTTACTTCCCTTTTTGAGCTGAGGAAAGGTGAGGGGGTTTGAATTGAAAGCTTCTGTTTCTGATAACTGTCCCCTGCTGGATGTCAGTTGAAGCTACCAACACTCAGTGTCTTGGTAAAGCAGCAATGAATGACCTCTCTCTGCTGGTGAGCTTGGAGGTGCGGGCATTTACTTGGGCAGTATGGTACCTGAACCCTACACCTTCCTGTTGTAAGAGTGCCTATCAGGACAGGTCAAACTGTGTGGCCACCTTATCACCTTGTGGGGTGGGGGTGGGGTTGGGGGGGTGGGGTTGGGGGGGAGGGGGGGAGGAGGGCTCCCTTATCGTAGTGCCTGGTCATCAAGGGACTGGACATCAGGAAGGGTGGGGGGACGCACTGAGAGCTTGCCCCTGTCCTTGCTGCCAACCCCACAACACCCCTCTCCCTGTGGTCCTCTCCCTGCAAAGCTACGCTCCTCCTGCACCCCACCCACCAACCCTCACCAACCCTGTGGCCTGGGTTGCTCCGCAACTCTGAAGCTCCAGTGCCCGCTCTTCTGGAAGCATCCACAGCCTCCCTCATTGCTGGGCACAAGAACTGCCACCGGCCTCTGACTGGCCAACAGTTCTCACTGGGCATCGGTTCCAAGGCAATGCCCACGCTTGCCCTCTCCAATGCCTGACTGGTTTGGGGTTTGGCAAACTCTCCCAAAAAGAGGCAGAGTGGGTCTCTCGCTGCTCCAACCAACTGGTGAAACCCACCCTGCCCCCCCGATACCACAACAGGATTTGGCCAAGCGTGTACCTGTTCATGTAAGCTGGTGTCTGAATGAACGCCTTCAGGGGAGACTGAAATGAACAACAATCGTTCAATGAAATGCGATCCACTCATTGTTAAATGGGTGGGCGTCAGTCCATGAATCCAGTCTTTTACCCAGTGTTGCTGCGTATTATTCCATCCGTCTGAGTTCTTGCTGTGGATTGTGGTGCGTAGCTGGTATCCAGTTTTAATAAACAGCTGCATTCCGCAATCCCAACACCGCTATCCTTCGCTCTTTCTCCAGCACCTCCGCTGCTTGTTCATGAATGTTTTGAGTAACAATGGTAAACATTGCAGTACGCTGTGAATGTTTCGGGAGCCAGTCCGAATTGAACACATTGTGAATCTGTCTGATACAAAGAGAACAAAGAAAATTACAGCACAGGAACAGGCCCTTCGGCCCTCCAAGCCTGCACCGACCATGCTGCCCGACTGAACTAAAACCCCCTACCCTTCCGGGGACCATCTCCCTCTATTCCCATCCCATTCATGTATTTGTCCAGACGCCCCTTAAAACTCACTACCGTATCTCCTTCCACTACCTCCCCCGGCAACGGGTTCCAGGCACCCACCACCCTCTGTGTAAAAAAACTTGCCTTGTACATCTCCTTAAAACCTTGTCCCTCGCACCTTAAACCTGTGCCCCCGAGTGAGTGACTCTTCCACCCTGGGAAAAAGCTTCTGACTATCCACTCTGTCCATGCCCCTCATAATCTTGTAGACTTCTATCAGGTCGCCCCTCAACCTCCGTCGTTCCAGTGAGAACAAACCAAGTTCCTCCAACCTCTCCTCATAGCTAATGCACTCCATACCAGGCAACATCCTGGTAAATCTTTTCTGTACCCTCTCCAAAGCCTCCACATTCTTCTGGTCATGTGGCGACCAGAATTGAACACTATATTCCAAACGCGGCCTAACTAAGGTTCTACAAAGCTGTAACATGACTTGCCAATTTTTAAACTCAATACCCTGGCCGATGAAGGCAAGCATGCCGTATGCCTTCTTGACTACCTTCTCCACCTGCGTTGCCACTTTCAGTAACCTGTGTACCTGTACACCCAGATCCCTCTGCCTATCAATACTCCTCAGGGTTCTGCCATTTACTGCATATTTCCTATCTTTATTAGACCTTCCAAAATGCATTACCTCACATTTGTCAACATTCGTGTAGATGAGGAGTTGCTGGCACCCAATCCCGTACTTCGGCCGAGCACCATTGATTGTGTGGAACATGACTCCTTCCATGTCTTTCCTTGAGCTGCTTAAGTTGTGCCTTCAACGTGGCAAAATGCCCCAAGGTACTTCGCAGGAATGCAGAGAAAATCTGACAACGAGACTCAGAAGGAGACTGGGACAGGTGGCCAAAAGCGTTCTCAGAGAGTTAAGAATCATAGGATCCTCTGATTCTTTTTCACTGTATCCCAATACATGTGACAATAATAAATCAAATCAAATTAGGTAGACGTGCACAAGTTGTAATTGGACAAGTACACCCATCTGTTACGCATGATGTAAACCCAATTTAGGCCTATCCCAATTTTCATCACTTAACCATTGGTGACTGTGCCTTTAGCTGTCGTATCCATAGAAGTGCAGAAGGAGGCCATTCAGCCCATCGGGCCTTCACCGACCACAACCCACCCAGGCCCTATCCCCAGAACCACTTGCATGTACCCTAGCTAGTCCCCCTGGTACTAAGGGGCAATTTAGCATGGCCAATCCACCTAACCTGCACACCTTTGGACACTAAGGGGCAATTTAGCATGGTCAATCCACCTAACCCGCACATCTTTGGACACTAAGGGGCAATTTATCATGGCCAATCCACCTAACTCGCACATCTTTGGACGGTGGGAGGAAACCGGAGCACCCGGAGGAAACCCACGCAGACACGGGGAGAACGTACAAACTCCACACAGACAGTGACCCAAGCTGGAAATCGAACCAGGGTCCCTGGTGCTATGAGGCAGCAGTGCTAACCACTGTGCCACCGGGACGTCCCTTTAGTTTTAATGAGAAGGGAGAGGCAGAGAGGTTGAGGAGGGGAAATCAGAGTTTGAGGCCTCGACAGTTGAAGACGCAGTCACCAATGGTGAAGTGATGAAAATTGGGATAGGCCTTAATTGGGTTTACATCATGCGTAAGATAAGTGGATAGTTGTCCAATTACAACTTGTGCACGTCTACCTAATTGTAATATTTGATTTGATTTATTATTGTCGCATGTATTGGGATAGAGTGAAAAATATTGTTTATGCAGGCAAAACACACTGTTCATAAAGTGCATAGGGGAAATAAAATAGGGTGCAGAATATAGTGTTCCAGTCATAGCTGGGGTGAAGACAAAGATCATCTTAATATATGATGGGACCATTCAAAAGCCTGCTGACTCACCAAGCACATATTTCTTTCTGCTCCTCTATTAACGTCCAGACACGATTATGATAGCTATATTTCTAACAAGTGGTATATCAACTCCCCTGTCCCATTGTCTCTTGTTCGAACAGTCACAGACAAGCTGCGGCTGCACATAATTTAAAGGAGGCCTTGTGTGTATGCTGTGTGACTGAGGCCTTCCTTGTAAATGGAGTTTTATGGACCTTGACTCTGATCTGGGTCTGCTTTAATCGATTCCAGTGGTTTTCTCGCAGTTTTCCCTGTGTGACTGGGTTTAGCAGCTCACAGCTTATGTGATGCTTAAGCTTGTGTGACTATGAACCCTTTCAGTCCCTCCCTTCTTGGCCATTGGGTGAGCACCCAAAATGACGTTGAGTGCAGCTCTCGGAATCCTTCGGGTGGCTGGTCGTCCAGATGTTGGGAGATGTAAACTATTCCGCTGTAAAATTCAACTTCTAACTTTCCCACTTCTTCCCTATTTGCGCAGTGGATGGTACTGTCACGATGAATTTCAGAGCTTCTTTTACCAGGCCTCCACCCAGTCAAGTGGCCACCAATTCAGGTCTACCTCGGTGAATGTTTAGAAGATCTAGTTTGTACAGCAAGTCAAATAACTGTTGGAGAATGGTTCCAAATCTCAAATCATCAATGTCAGACCTAACCTCATCTGGCAGATCCCTGACAAGATTATCGCACGCTCATCCTTTGACTTGGGCCTCAGTAGTCTTGATTATTCCTTCAGCTTTGTAATTAAGTGCTTTTACGATTCCGTCACCCTGTAGATCTACAGCAGTTAATGCATACTCAGTTCCATAAACTCCATACTGTACTTCTCTTCCCAACTTCTGTGGAAACTCTGGGGAGGTGATGGCCGAGTGGCATTAACCCAGAAACTCAGCTAATGTTCTGGGGGACCCGGGTTCGAATCCCACCACGGCAGATGGTGGAATTTGAATTCAATAAAAAATATCTAGGATTAAGAATCTACTTGTAATGACTTTAATCAGGCAATTGAGGTTGGCCTGTTATTAGATGAACTCCCTGATTAAGGGCCAAATTGATGGGCCAATCAGGGAGCCTCTTGCTTTGTATTTAACCAGGCGTGCCAGTTCCTCTGGTGCTCCTAGTGTCGGCTGCGAACTGAAAACACTCTGTATGCTGTTGTCAGACTTGTAAACAAAGGAATGTTGGTGAAGGGACTTCTGCCTCTGAGGATTTATTACACTACTGACGACCATAAAAACATTGTCGATTGTCAGAAAAACCCATCTGATTCACTAGTGTCCTTCAAGGAAGGAAATCTGCCGTCCTTACCTGGTCTGGCCGACATGTGACTCGAGAGCCACAGCAATGTCATAGAGTCATAGAGGTTTACAGCATGGAAACAGGCCCTTCGGCCCAACTTGTCCGTGCCGCCCTTTTTAAAAAGCTCTAAACTAATCCCAATTGCCCGCATTTGGCCCATATTCCTCTATACCCATCTTACCCATGTTAGTGTCTAAATGCTTTTTAAAAGACAAAATTGTACCCGCCTCTACTACTACCTCTGGCAGCTTGTTCCAGACACTCACCCCCCTCTGTGTGAAAATGGGGTTGACTCTCAACTGCCCTCCAAGGGTAACTAGGGATGGGTTAATAAAGCTGGCCCGGCTAGCGATGTCCATGTCCCACAAATGATTTTTAAAAAATTTCAGACACTTGTTCCAAATTTACGACCAAGTTAGCACTTTCAAATAATCCCTGATATCTCCCAGTATCCTTCTTTGATGTTGTGTTGGTGATTTAGTAGCAATTCTGTAATCATCAATGATCCTCTGCAGATGGACTTTAGCCCACTTAATACCATTTGGATGATCAAAGCCTGTGGAATATAATATCTTTAATAACCCAGAAATATTATAGGTTACCCCTAAGGATACCATTGTCACATCATGTAGTAGAATATTAGCTTTCCCAACCCTGACTAATCTATCTGGGGGGAGCTTTACCATGTTTGGACATTGGGTAGGTGTTTGATAACCACAGGTATTTAACATTATAACATCTAACGTCAACACAGCCAAGTCTACCTATTACATGTGTGCATAGTTCTTCACAAGATTGGCCCTCAAGGCCAGATTCCCATACAAAAGGAGGAAGGTTGGTCCACCCCGCCGTCTGGTTTCACTTAAGAACCGACCATGCACAACCTGGATCAGCGATTTAGATTGGCTTGCCTGGTCTCCTTTAAGGCATAGAAACTGTACGCTCTTCCATAGTTCCTCCCCATGATGGTGTGCTTCCTTGCGTCCAATGGCTGGTGAAAGTTATTCGGTCTGGTATCCAGATGTTAGGTTTCTTGATCCATTCCCCTGTTCCTCCAGTGCGTTGGCACGGTGGCACAGTGGTTAGCCCTACTGCCTCACAATACCAGGGACCCGGGTTCAATTCCGGTCTCGGGTCACTGTCTGTGCGGTGTTTACACATTCTCCCCATGTCTGCATGGGTTTCCTCGGGGTGCCATGGTTTCCTCCCACACTCCAAAGATGTGCAGGTTAGGTGGATTGGCCATGCTAAATTGCCCCTTAGTGTCCAAAGATGTGCAGGTTAGGTGGATTGACCATGCTAAATTGACCCTTAGTGTCCAAAGATGTGCAGGTTAGGTGGATTGGCCATGCTAAATTGCCCCTTAGTGTCCAAAGATGTGCAGGTTAGGTGGATTGGCCATGCTAAATTGCCCCTTAGTGTCCAAAGATGTGTCGGTTAGGTGGATTGGCCATGCTAAATTGCCCCTTGTGTCCAAAGATGTGCAGGTTAGGTGGATTGGCCATGCTAAATTGCCCCTTGGTGTCCAAAGATGTGCAGGTTAGGTGGATTGGCCATGCTAAATTGCCCTTTACTGTCCAAAGATGTGCAGGTTAGGTTAATTGGACATGCTAAAATTGCCCTTTATTGTCAGGGGAGATTAGCAGGGTAAATACGTGGGGTTACAGGGATAGAGCCTGGGTGAGATTGTTGTCAGTGCAGGCTTGATGGGCCAAATGGCCACCTTCTCCACTGTAGGGATTGTATGGTAGTTGCTACGAATGTCACCAGAGAAAATAGGAACCTCTTACAATACTAACATTAATCCCCACCAGTCATAGAATCATAGAGGTTTACAGCATGGAAACAGGCCCTTCGGCCCAACTTGTCCATGCCGCCCTTTTTTTTAAAACCCTAAGCTAATCCCAATTGCCCGCATGTGGCCCATATCCCTCTGTACCCATCTTACCCATGTAACTATCTAAACGCTTTTTAAAAGACAAAATTGTACCCGCCTCTACTACTACCTCTGGCAGCTCGTTCCAGACACTCACCACCCTCTGTGTGAAAAAATTGCCCCTCTGGACCCTTTCGTATCTCTCCCCTCTCACCTTAAACCTATGCCCTCTAGTTTTAGACTCCCCTACCTTTGGGAAAAGATATTGACTATCTAGCTGATCTGTGCCCCTCATTATTTTATAGACCTCTATAAGATCACCCCTCAACCTTCTACGCTCCAGAGCAAAAAGTCCCAGTCTCTCCAGCCTCTCCTTATAACTCAAACCATCAAGCCGGGTGGTCATCAGGTTTTTTAGGGTCATTGCACAGTTTTAGTTGAGTATAATGGGCGGAATTTTACCAGCACGTCTGCCCAAGGTTCGTACGATCCCGCCCAAGGCCAACGGAGAATGCCGTTCTCCGAACCTCGCCCACCCCCGGAATCGGGGCAAGCGTGCCAGTAACATTCCGGCCGGTGTTTCCGCTGACTTCCCGTCTTTGTATCAACAAGTGCACACGTATCACCTGTCAGAATGACCTTGTACTGTCCGTGCCACCGCGGTTGGAGACCGCAATGCTCCGGTTCCACCTTCACCATTACCCTATCGCCGAATTATGGTACTTTTAATTTTTCAAATTGCTGGTCTCTCTCTAAATCCTGCGCTGCCTGTCGGACTCTAACTTTTTTTTGGGACTGTGCTGTCTTACTCCTTCACATCTTGTCCATAATTATTCTCAATCACTTTATTTCTCTTCTCTGGCCCTGGAATGGGGTGATCTGTACAACGAGAAAATCCACTCCTCTTTTTAGACTCCAGCTTCCTCTTTACATAATTTGTGTTAAATTCCCTTAATAATAACTTGAATGTGATCTCTGAATAGTTAGATTGATGTTCCCTTTCTCTCTGACACTCCCCACCTGCAGATCACCTCACTCAATATCATTCAAAATAACATTACGCATGGACTTAAAACTTTCTCCAGTTCTCCATTTATCTGTATCTGTCTTATGGACAGTCCTCTCGAGGTTTACTTGCCATTACGCCCTTAATTGCTCCCATCCAAATTACTTAACCTTTCACTATAATTTTGCTCATTTTTGACAGGGATCCATGTGTTTAATTCGAGCGCAATTGTTTTGCAATCGGTTTCTCCATGTGTCAGGGGCTTGATCATTTCATGGTGTTGTTTCGCTCTACTGGCCCCATTAACCATTTCATGCCATGCTGTTTGACAAGTAGTTTGCATGTCTGAGACCTGTTCTTCAATAAATCATTACAAGTACTTCCAAACCCTTCAATGGGTCTATTTTGGACTGGTTTCCTGCATGTTCGTCACTTTGCACGTAACTCATCTGCACACGTATGCAATGTCTTAATATCGTGCCAACACCTTCTTGACTCTCAGATGATCTTATCACAAGATTTTGAAGTCTTTTCCCATCTATCCACGTATGGTCCAGATGCCTCAAATGGTAGCCCAAGTACAACATTTTGTTTTCTTAAAAGGCATAGACAAGGACACAAATATCATCAAGAGAATGCTATCAATTTACGAGCCTCATCCATAGACAGTTACACGGGTAAGATGGGTATAGAGGGATATGGGCCAAACGCGGGCAATTGGGACTAACTTAGTGGTTAAAAGAAGGGACAATAGAGAATAATAGAGACCCTACAGTGCAGAAGGAGGCCATTCGACCCATCGAGTCTGCACTGACAACAATCCCACCCCAGGCCCGAACCCCACACATTTACCCTGCTAATCCCGCTAACCTACACATCCTGGGACACTAAGGGGCAAATTAGCATGGCCAATCAACCTAACCCGCACATCTTTGGAGTGTGGGAGGAAATCGGAGCACCCGGAGGAAACCCACGCAGACACGAGGAGAATGTGCAGACTCCACACAGACAGTGACCCAAGCCGGGATTTGAACCCGGGTCCCTGGCGTTGTGAGGCAGCAGTGCCTGCCACTGTGAAACCCACGCAGACACGGGGAGAATGTGCAGACTCCACACAGACAGCGACCCAAGCCGGGATTTGAACCCGGGTCCCTGGCGTTGTGAGGCAGCAGTGCCTGCCACTGTGAAACCCACGCAGACACGGGGAGAACGTGCAAACTCCACAGAGACAGTGACCCCAGGAAGTTAAAGTTCTCCCTCAGTGTACTCGAACAGGAGTGTGGCGACGAGGGGATTTTCACAGTAACTTCATTGCAGTGTTCATGTAAGCCTACTTGTGACACTAATAAATAAACTTTTTTAACTTGCTTTAAATGGCATCATTTTTAAAGGTAATTTGCTAACAGTGCATTTTTCACATATTAGAATTGTCCCAGGTTGGGCCGAAGGGCCTGTTTCCATGCTGTAAACCTCTATGACTCCATCCATACTTTCCTTTTGATAGAATATACGTCAGTGCCAGATTGAAATACTCCATTGAACTCAATTTCACCCAGTGTCCCAATTCCCATTTGCTATTTGATTGCTGGTCTTTATCTTCCACCCTCAATTACTTAATCCTAACTGGTTTGCTTCATAACATCTTTAAAACAGAAATCAAACATGTCTATTTCATTCCAGGCAGTAACATATTTTGATCGCACGGTGGCACAGTGGTTGGCACTGCTGCCTCACAGCGCCAGGGACCCGGGTTCAATTCCCAGCTTGGGTGACTGTCTGTGCGGAGTCTGCGCATTCTCCCCATGTCTGCGTGGGTTTCCTCCGTGTGCTCTTGTTTCCTCCCACAGTCCGAAAGACATGCTGGTTGGTGTATTGGCCATGCTAAGTTCTCCCTCAGTGTACCTGAACAGGAGTGTGGCGACTGGGGGATTTTCACAGTAACTTCATTGCAGTGTTAATGTAGGTCTACTTGTGACAGCAATAAATAAACATTTTTTTTACTTTGCTTTAAATGGTATTTTTAAAGGTAACTTGCATTTTTCACATGTTAGAATTGTCCCAAATTCAAACAGTGTTGTTGACTTTCAAATGTCCATGAATGTCTATTTCATCTCTTCTTCAAAGGGAACCTTATTCTTATATCCACCTAAACTGTGTGTAAGTCTTTTTTTTTCATCTTAGAATCTCTTTAAATGTCTGATTTTCTTTATCATCAATAGATTCCACCTTTATTTGGAAGAAATAATGTAGGGAGGAGTTATACAATAAATGGCAGAGTCATCAGGAGTATAGAAACACAGAGGGACCTGGGTGTGCAAGTCCACAAATCCTTGAAGGTGGCAACACAGGTGGAGAAGGTGGTGAAGAAGGCATATGGTATGCTTGCCTTTATAGGACGGGGTATAGAGTATAAAAGCTGGAGTCTGATGATGCAGCTGTATAGAACGCTGGTTAGGCCACATTTGGAGTACTGCGTCCAGTTCTGGTCGCCGCACTACCAGAAGGACGTGGAGGCGTTAGAGAGAGTGCAGAGAAGGTTTACCAGGATGTTGCCTGGTATGGAGGGTCTTAGCTATGAAGAGAGATTGGGTAAACTGGGGTTGTTCTCCCTGGAAAGACGGAGAATGAGGGGAGATCTAATAGAGGTGTACAAGATTATGAAGGGGATAGATGGGTGAACAGTGGGAAGCTTTTTCCCAGGTCGGAGGTGACGATCACGAGGGGTCACGGGCTCAAGGTGAGAGGGGCGAAGTATATCTCAGATATCAGAGGGACGTTTTTTACACAGAGGGTGGTGGGGGCCTGGAATGCGCTGCCAAGTAGGGTGGTGGAGGCAGGCACGCTGACATCGTTTAAGACTTACCTGGATAGTCACATAAGCAGCCTGGGAATGGAGGGATACAAACGATTGGTCTAGTTGGACCAAGGAGCGGCACAGGCTTGGAGGGCCGAAGGGCCTGTTTCCTGTGCTGTACTGTTCTTTGTTCTTTGTTCTTTAGTTTCGGTCTACCCTGTTCAACAATCGCCCATCCTGTTCTTAGTTCTTCTTTCATTCCGACATAACCCGTCGACAAACGGGGTCACATCGGCCTCTCTCCTACACCTCTTCTCTTCGCTTGTTCACTTCTCCATCTCTCGCCTGCACATCACATACACGGTCCTTTCCCTTCAATGTTCATATCCCACTGGGTTATTTCATGCCTCCCTCACTATGGTAATCCGACTATTTGTGGTGAGCTATACGGTTTTCCCATTGAAAAGTTGTTCAGCAGTGCTGAATGCAACCTGGCACACCCCCGACCATTCTATCCTTTGTAACTCCTCACAAGATGCCTTTCCCCCGCCCCTCTTTTACCAGATTTTGAATCAGGCTGACTATTGAAATAAATTCTCAAATGTCTTGAAGCTAATACAAATCTTGTTCCATTTGCAGTTAGCTGCCACAATAACTTGCATCCTGCATGGGGTAGAATGGGTTAATTCATCTGAACAGAACTGACAATTCAAAGCCTTAAAATTCTTTAATTTTCAATTCCTGCAAAAATAAATACATCTTCAGCTATTCGTAGATAAGAGTCAATTCTCTGCTCATTTGAAAAGGGGTGGGGTAAAAGTTCTCAAATGGACTAAGGAAGGATGTGCTGGCCTTGGAAAGGGTCCAGAGGAGGTTGACAAGAATGATCCCTGGAATGAAGAGCTTGTCGTATGAGGAACGGTTGAGGACTCTGGGTCTGTACTCGTTGGAGTTTAGAAGGATGAGGGGGGATCTTATTGAAACTTACAAGATACTGCGAGGCCTGGATAGAGTGGATGTGGAGAGGATGTTTCCACTAGTAGGAAAAACTAGAACCAGAGGGCACAATCTCAGGCTAAAGGGACGATCCTTTAAAACAGAGATGAGGAGGAATTTCTTCAGCCAGAGAGTGGTGAATCTGTGGAACTCTTTGCCACAGAAGGCTGTGGAGGTCAGGTCATTGAGTGTCTTTAAGACAGAGATAGATAGGTTCTTGATTAATAAGGGGATCAGGGGTTATGGGGAAAAGGCAGGAGAATGGGGATGAGAAAAATATCAGCCATGATTGAATGACGGAGCAGACTCGATGGGCCGAGTGGCCTAATTCTGCTCCTATGTCTTATGGTCTTATGGACGTCATTACGTCTTTTGTTTTAATCTAACAAGCACACAGTCTGGGACTCACTTTTATTTAACAATCTCTCTTTTTAAACTCCTTTCCTCGGTATCTAATTCAGGAATTTTCATTTTCATTGTGCAGGTTGTGACAGGAATAAATCTTTCGACTTGACAAGGAGTTTTGACCCAAGATCAATCCATCACAAAAATATCCTTTCAAATATCCCAAATTTCAATTAACCCCATCAAATTGAAACTGTCTCATCCTCACACGGGTTAATTTTAAATCACAACATCAGACAGAAAGTATGAAACCTTGAAACATACAATCCACAAATATCATCTGACACAGGCAGAGAAACACCGCACGTGCTTTAAAAAAAACAAGGATCAAATTGAATTCCGTAAGTGTTCTCGTGGTTCTGTTTTTAACCTTCCCAAGTCCTGTAATTAAAACTCAAGATGACGTTAATTCCCCAGAAAGATAAACCTTAACAAATGAAGCCCAAACGATGATAAAACAACTCGACGAACATCCACAGAAACCAAGCTGGTTTTCATAGCTCACAGATCTCAAACAAATAATCCTCAGCATTCTTTTGTAGCTATTAGCTTCTTAAAGCGACAGAGCACGACAAGCTCAAAACCCCTTGCTTCAAATAAGAAGCAAGATCCTCCATTCTCCTTTATTATAACTTAATCTTTTCTTTGTCATTCCATTTGAGCCAATTTCCTATGCCTGATTTTATAGGCAACGTCTATTCTTTGTTGACTCAACATTCCAAGCACAACCACCTGCAAAACCTTTGTTCTTTATCTGGGGCTGATGTGACAACATAGAGATTTACAGCATGGAAACAGGCCCTCCGGCCTAACTTGTCCATGCCACCCCTTTTTTCTTAACCACTTGGCTAGTCCCAATTGCCCGCATTTGGCCCATATCCCTCCATACCCATCTTACCCATGTAACTGTCTAAATGTTTTTCAAAAGACAAAATTGTACCCGCCTCTGGCAACTTGTTCCAGACACTCACCACTCTGTGAGTGAAACAATTGTCCCTCTGGACCATTTTAGATCTCTCCCCTCTCACCTTAAACCTATGCCTTCTAGTTTTAGACTCCCCTACCTTTGGGAAAAGATATTGACTATCTCGCTGATCTATGCCCCTCATTATTTTATAGACCTCCATAAGATCACCCCAAAGCCTCCTACGCTCCAGAGAAAAAAGTCCCAGTCTATCCAGCCTCTCCTTATAACTCAAACCATCAAGTCCCGGTAGCATCCCAGTGTGGTGAACCATCGTTAGTTCCCACTGGATAGTACTGAGCCAGGGTCTGGCTAGTACTACAAGGATGTACATATGTTACTGTTGGGTTGTACTATTGTTGCTGTTGGGGTTAGGGTGGGGTTGTTACACCTTTGTACTGTAGTGTTGTGGCACATCCCAGTCGGGCTCCGCCTCCTGGGAGAGGTATAAGAGTCCCTGCTCTGGCCGGGACCCCTTCAGTCTGGGATAGTGTATATAATTACTGGCTGCTTCATTACAGTAAATAAAAGCCTTTCATTTACCGAGCTTCAGGCCTCGTGTTTGAGTAGCGCATCACCCAGTAAACTTTTTCTGCACTCTTTCTAGTTTAATAACATCCTTTCTATAATAGGGTGAGCAGAACTGTACACGGTATTCCAAGTGTGGCCTTACTAATGTCTTGTACAACTTCAACAAGACGTCCCAACTCTTGTGTTCAATGTTCTGACCAATGAAACCAAGCATGTTGAATGCCTTCTTCACCACTCTGTCCACCTGTGACTCCACTTTCAAGGAGCCATGAACTTGTACTCCTAGATCTCTTTGTTCTGTAACTCTCCCCAACACCCTACCATTAACTGAATAAGTCTTGCCCTGGTTCAATCTACCAAAATGCACCTTAAAAGTACGTCATAAAATTCTCACACTTATTCCAAATTCCTCCAGATTATGCTTAAAATTTCCACATTTAACTGGTTCCCATAAGACCGCAATTATGAACTAAACATGGGTTTCCAGGCGAATTAATAACAGGTCAACTGTATGCTGAAATAGTTAACTTTTCTGCAGAACTTAAAAGGGCGGGGAGTGAGCGAAGGAAACTTAGCAATTATGTCACTTTACGTAATTTAAAAAGCTTCTCTCACCAGACAAAACAAAATTGACTTTTAACTTTATTCATTTTATACTCCTCAACCAAATTATTTTTATTTTATTAATTTTTGTTTGGGTTGGGTAACTCCTGAAATAATATCTGTCTCTGCAGTGGTCAAAGGCACCTATTATGCCGTTCCTTATCTGGGTCTGTTTGGGCCATGACTTTACCACCCTTTGATATGGGCCCATCTGTACCAGGGGTGGGTGGGGGACGATTATATTGACGTGGATGGCCCCCCTTTCCCCAATTCTCTCATTGTTCTTTGTATTCGACTGCCTCTCTCTCTCCAAATCCCAATCAGTGTTAACTGTTTCTTGGGGGAATCAGTTAGCTGCAGTGACTTCTGAATGAGTTTGTCTGCTGTAAGGACAGGTAAACCACAGTCAATTGTTATCACCGATTTGAGCCTTCCAGCACTGATTTGATTTGATTTGATTTATTATTGTCACATGTATTGGGATACAGTGAAAAGTATTGTTTCTTGCGCGCTATACAGACAAAGCATACCGTTCATAGAGAAGGAAAGGAGAGAGTGCAGAATATAGTGTTACAGTCATAGCTCGGGTGTAGAGAAAGATCAACTTAATATTTGATTTGATTTATTATTGTCACATGTATTAACATACAGTGAAAAGTATTGTTTCTTGCGCGCTATACAGACAAAGCATACCGTTCATAGAGAAGGAAAGGAGAGGGTGCAGAATGTAGTGTTACAGACATAGCTAGGGTGTAGAGAAAGATCAACTTAATGCGAGGTAAGTCCATTCAAAAGCAGCAGGGAAGAAGCTGTTCTTGAGTCGGTTGGTACGTGACCTCAGACTTTTGTATCTTTTTCCCGACGGAAGAAGGTGGAAGAGAGAATGTCCGGGGTGCGTGGGGTCCTTAATTATGCTGGCTGCTTTGCTGAGGCAGTGGGAAGTGTAGACAGAGTCAATGGATGGGAGGCTGGTTTGCGTGATGGATTGGGCTACATTCACGACCTTTTGTAGTTCCTTGCGGTCTTGGGCAGAGCAGGAGCCAATCCAAGCTGTGATACAACCAGAAAGAATGCTTTCTATGGTGCACCTGTAAAAGTTGGTGAGAGTCAAGCTGACATGCCAAACATCCTTAGTCTCCTGAGAAAGTAGAGGCATTGGTGGGGCTTTCTTAACTATAGTGTCAGCATGGGGGGACCAGGACAGGTTGTTGGTGATCTGGACACCTAAAAACTTGGAGCTTTCACTGCGCAGTGGAGTAGTTTGTTGGAATCTGCCCCTGTTTCTGCATTTTGCCAATTAATTTACAATGTTTCTGGGTGGGATAGCGGGATATTATTCCCTCTCTTCCCCCTTCTGTAACGAACTCGAGTACTGCCTTGTTGGATTCCACTTTTTCTGGCTGCTTTATTCAAGGTATCTGAACAGTTATGGAAGATAAATAGAGGATCGAAAAAGTTTGTGCAAAATCGGAGTGTCCCCCAACGCAGGAAACCTCACCACTGTACTTTGTCTCCCCGTACCCGCTTGGGGGGGGAGTTGGCGACTAATTGCACTCCGTACCCTCCCGCCCCTCATGGGCAGAGCTTTACAAAATGTACTTCGCAGTCTCCTGCTCTATCAAGCGGAGCTTTCATTCCTTCAACACTCCAGAGAGGAGCTTCACAATCACGTATTTCACTCTTCCGGCACACTCCCTTTATCCGGCCTGGTTGAGTCCAGATCTGCCCATTTGTCGACTAAACTACGCGGCAGCACCCAGTCAGGTGTACAATCAAAGATAATACTCATCAAACTCAGGTGCTGCTGTTTTTCCAGCCTGAACATCCATTCTCTGCTACCATTTGCTATGGAGAAAAGCGCAGCTACTCGGCTATAAGACCATAAGACATAGGAGCAGAATTATTAGGCCACTCGGCCCATCGAGTCTGCTCCACCATTCAATAATGACGGATATCTTTCTCATCCCCATTCTCCTGCCTTTTCCCCTGATCCCCTTATTAATCAAGAACCTATCTATCTCTGTCTTAAAGACACTCAATGACCCGGCCTCCACAGCCTTCTGCGGTTGTAGTGTACTTCACCCTCTCACCCTCAAGAAAACGAGATGAAGACTCTTGGAGTTTTAAACAAGGCCTTTATTATGAACTATAGTATGGGTTGGCCACAGTGCTCCAACCGGTGGTTCACCAGGGAGAGCCTCGGATCCAAGAATTGTACAGACAGTTACAGAGAAGTTACAAGAAATTAGCATATGCCAATTGGACTATCCAGCCAACTTTACTCTTCCTTTTTCTAGCTCAAACTGATTGCTCTCAAAGGTCTTTCATTCCGTGGGCCATCTGCACTCTCCATAACAGTCACCCGTAGACATCTTCGGCCTTGAATCCCTCTGCGAATTGGACTGTGACTTCAGCCGGGACCCTGAGAGTTTATTAACTGCAAAGCTTTTGCAGTCCCATGAACACTGCTCAATGATAAAAACCAGGGAATGCCTGGCTTTCTCTGTGACAATGGCTCGATCATTACGCCGTGAGGACCTGTGACTTTGAAACTGTCATGATCTAGTTAACATGTTCCTAATTACGAGGAAAGACTGACATTGTCCAGTGTTGCAGAGTGGTTTCACTGCCTTGGTGTAGCTCGGATCATAGGTACATTCAGCCTCTCTAGTTTGTTGTATAGGAATAGGAAAGAAAATTGGAGCCTCTACCATCACTAGCTGGAGCTCCAGACCACAGCACGGTGGCACAGTGGTTAGCACTGCTGCCTCACAGCGCCAGGGACCCGGGTTCGATTCCCGGCTTGGGTCACTGTCTGTGTGGGGTTTGCACGTTCTCCCCGTGTCTGCGTGGGTTTCCTCCGGGTGCTCTGGTTTCCTCCCACAGTCTGAAAGATGTGCTGGTTAGGGTGCATTGACCCAAACAGGCGCCAGAGTGTGGCGACTAGGGGAATTTCACAGTAACTTCATTGCAGTGTTAATGTAAGCCTTACTTGTGACTAATAAATAAACTTTAAGTGTATGTTGCCACAGTACTGCAGATTCCTTGGTTAGGAATGCACAGGGTGCAATCCCTCTTCTAACTGACGGGGATTTATCATAGAATCCCTACAGTGCAGAGGGAGGCCATTCGGTCCAGCAAGTCTGCACTGACCACAATCCCACCCAGGCCCTATCCCCATAACCACCGGCATTTATCCTAGCTAGTCCCCCTGACACTAAGGGGCAACATAGCACGGCCAATCCACCTAACCCGCACATCTTTGGAGTGTGGGAGGAAACCGGAGCACCCGGAGGAAACCCACGCAGACACGGGGAGAATGTGCAAACTCCACACAGACAGTGACCCAAGCTGGGAATTGAACCCGGGTCCCTGGCGCTGTGGGGCAGCAGTGCCAACCACTGTGCTACCGTGGGACCTGTCTCTGTGCCCTCCTTTTAGGCAGAGAACTTAAGACGATAGTAAGAGGAGGAGGCTGTTCAGCCCCTCCAACCTACTGCATAGGAAGAGGAGGGGGCCATTCGGCCCGTCAATCATGTTCCGCCATTCGATTAGATTATGGTTGGTCTGTATCTTAACTCCATTTACCCTCCTTGGTTAAACAAAGAACAAAGAACAATACAGCACAGGAACAGGCCCTTCGGCCCTCCAAGCCCGCGCCGCTCCCTGGTCCAAACTAGACCATTTCCACTCCGTTCATGTGGCTATCTAGATAAGTCTTAAACGTTCCCAGTGTGTCCGCCTCCACCACCTTGCCCGGCAGCGCATTCCAGGCCCCCACCACCATCTGTGTAAAATATGTCCTTCTGATATCCGTGTTAAACCTCCTCCCCCTCACCTTGAACCTATGACCCCTCGTGAATGTCACCACCGACCTGGGAAAAAGCTTGCAACCGTTCACCCTATCTATGCCTTTCAAAATTTATACACCTCTATTAGGTCACCCCTCATCCTCCTTCTTTCCAGTGAGAACAACCCCAGTTTACCCAATCTCTCCTCATAACTAAGCCCTTCCATACCAGGCAACATCCTGGTAAACCTCCTCTGCACTCTCTCTAAAGCCTCCACATCCTTCTGGTAGTGTGGCGACCAGAACTGGACGCAGTATTCCAGATGCGGCCGAACCAACGTTCTATACATCTGCAACATCAGACCCCAACTTTTATACTCTATGCCCCGTCCTATAAAGGCAAGCATGCCATATGCCTTCTTCACCACCTTCTCCACCTGTGACGTCACCTTCAAGGATCTGTGGATTTGGGTTATGGAACCCTTGCCCAACAGAAATCTGTCTGTTTCAGTTTTGAAGTTTTCAGTTACCAGCTTTGTGAGGGAGAGTCCCAGGCCCAGATTTCCGTCCCTAGGTCCGGATGTGCAGAGCCGGGGAATTTCTTGGCTTGGTAAAGCTGGCCTTTAAAAATGACCCATCGCAGGTCAGATGTTTGGTTTGAAGGAAAGGCAGGGAGTTGGGGGCGGTACACCCCAGAATGAATGTGGAGGTTGCCGGGGGCAAAGACGGGCTGGACACAGGCCTGCTATTCCACCCGGCACTATATTCAGACACTAAAAATAACTAGAACAACAAAACATCCCTCAGGTTCTCAGCCCCCACACACTCCCGATGCCCTATCCTTCCCAACCTATGCCAACCCATTCATCCCCATGGCCCCCATACCCCTCTGCCAACTCAATGCCAACTCATGCCACCCCATACCCCCTTGGCCCAACTGCTTCATGTAAACTCAATTAGTATGATTTGACACTTCCTGAACAGCTTTGACACTTCCGAGGCAGCATTGACAGCGTTGACATTTCCTGTACAGCTTTGATATTTCCTGAACAGCTTTGATATTTCCTGGACAGCTTTGATATTTCCTGAACAGCTTTGATATTTCCTGAACAGCTTTGACATTTCCTGTACAGCTTTGACATTTCCTGAACAGCTTTGACATTTCCTGAACAGCTTTGACATTTCCTGTACAGCTTTGATATTTCCTGGACAGCTTTGACATTTCTTGGATCACTTTGACATTTCCTGTACAGCTTTGACATTTCCTGTACAGCTTTGACATTTCTTGGATCACTTTGACATTTCCTGTACAGCTTTGACATTTCCTGTACAGCTTTGACATTTCCTGGATAGCTTCGACATTTCCTGTGCTGCGTTGACAGTTCCTTGACAGCTTGACAGTTCCTGGACAGTTTGACAGTTCCAATGAGTCCGTGTGTAAAAAGTGCATAATTAGGCTTAATTCTAACAATCCCAAAGAGTGCCTTACCTCTGCCAAAGGTGTCTCAACACCCTATCCAATGGGGTACCTTACCTCTCCAAAGGTATACCCTAGCTATCCAAAGAATCCACCAAGTTCAAACCTCCTCTTGCCTGGTCTGTTCAGGACACTCCAGATTTCACGCAACTAGGATTCAAAAACCACACTTCAGTGGAGGTAGCTGATGATTTAAACAGCCGACTACCTCTGCCTACACTCTGACACGACTCCTGTCCCATCACCATGAAGATGGGAAATTCTGGGTTCAATGGCAGGACTTAGAAAATTCATCCATTTCTGAGATTTTTGTGACAATGGCACGGTGGCACAGTGGTTAGCACTGCTGCCTCACAGCGCCAGGGATCCGGGTTCAATTCCGGCCTCGGGTGACTGTGCGGAGTTTGCATGTTCTCCCCATGTTTGCGTGGGTTTCCTCCAGGTGCTGCAACTTCCTCCCACACTCCAACAAATGTGCAGGTTAGGTGGATTGGCCATGCTAAATTGCCCCTTCGTGTCCAAAGATGTGTAGGTTAGGGGGATTGGCCATGCTACGTTGCCCCTTCGTGTCCAAACATGTGTAGGTTAGGGGGATTGGCCATGCTAAATTGCCCCTTAGTGTCCAAAGATGTGTAGGTTAGGTGGATTGGCCCTGCTAAATTGCCCCTTAGTGTCCAAAGATGTGTAGGTTAGGGGGATTGGCCATGCTAAATTGGCCCTTAGTGTTCAAAGATGTGCAGGTTAGGTGGATTGGCCAGGATAAATTGTCCCTTAGTGTCCAAAGCTGTGTAGGTTAGGTGGATTGGCCATGCTAAATTGTCCCTTAGTGTCCAAAGATGTGTAGGTTAGGTGGATTGGCCATGCTAAATTGCCCCTCAGTGTCCAAAGATGTGTAGGTTGGGTGGATTGGCCATGATCAATGCGCAGGGTTACAGGGAGAGGGTGGGGGGGTAGGCCTACCTTTAGTGCTCTTTTGGAGGGTCGGCGCAGAGTCAGGTGGACGAATGGCCTCCTTCTGCACTGTATGAATTCCATGAACGGAGAGCCTCTCCGCTGTGGTGAAAATCCGGGCCCCAGATTTCCATTACCTTTTGAGTGACATCCATCTAATTTTAAAGTGCTACCTCTGAAGGAAATAGTTTCTCTCTATCTGCACGATCAAATCTTTTCATCGTATTAAACAATTCAAGTCAATCACCCCGAACCTTCGAAAGTCAAGGGAAAGCAAGCCTGGTTGTTGCAACCAAGTAATTTAACCCTTTGAGCCCTGGTATCATTCTATTCAATCAGTGCCGCTAATTTTAACTGGCACTGACCTATTGGGGAAAGAATCGCTGTATCCTCTTGTACAGAAGCAATGGGTTTCCTATCAAGGCTTTATAGAACATTTACCAATTATCTTCAGAATTAAATATTGATTTGTGTATTTTATGTGGAAAGATTAGTGAAAAAAAGTTGCAGTGAAACTCAGCTTGTGGTGTCAAACATTTTTCAAGACCCAATTCAATTATCATGGAAACGAGCTTTAGATTTCCATGCCCCTTTGGGTGGTAAAAATTGCTGCTTGAAGCCACTTCTAAATTGCCTGGTTCTAGTTTTAAGATTATGCCCACTTGCTTTGTAGTCCTTCACCAGAAAAAAAATAGTCTCTCTGTATCTGCTCTGTTGAATTCCTTGATCATTTTAAACACTTCAATCAGATCCCCCTCATAGACTCAAGCAGGGCTGGCACAGTGGCACAGTGGTTAGCACTGCTGCCTGACAACTCCAGGGACTAGGGTTCGATTCCCAGCTTAGATCACTGTCAGTGTGGAGTCTGCACGTTCTTCCTGTGTCGGCGTGGGTTTCCTCCGGGTGCTCCGGTTTCCTCCCACAATCCAAAGCTGTGCGGGTTAGGTTGATTGGACATGCTAAATTGACCCTTAGTGTCCCGGGATGTGATAGGTTAGAGGGATTAGCAGGGTAACTAAGCGGGGGTAGGGCCTGGGTGAGATTGTGGTCGGTGCAGACTTGATGGGCCGAATGGCCTCCTTCTGCACTGTAGGGACTCGATGAAATAGAAGCCAAGTTTACGCCACCTGGTCTCATTGTGTGAACCTTTAAACTCTGGTATAATTCTTGTGAATATGGGGGCGGCACGGTGGCCCAGTGGTTAGCACTGCTGCCTCACAGCGCCAGGGACCCAGGTTCAATTCCCGGCTTGGGTCTGTGTGGAATTTGCACATCCTCCCCGTGTCTGCGTGGGTTTCCTCCGGGTGCTCTGGTTTCCTCCCACAGTCGGAAAAACGTGTGCGTTGGGTGGATTGGCCGTGTTAAATTCTCCCTTGGTGTCAGGGGGACTAGTGGGGGGTAAATGGGGGTGGGGCGTGGGTGGGATTGTGGATGGTGCAGGCATGATGGGCTGAATGGCCTCCTTCTGCACTGTAGGATTCTATGCCCTGCACCATACTCAACAGATCTTTCCTGAGGTGCACTATGCAATCTGAATCAATCTGGATGGAATCTGACCAAGACTGTGATTAGTTGCCACATTGGACAGGATCTTGGAGTTCTGGGCCATGGTCAAATGGGCTTGATGAACTGTGTGGGGAACAGTCACCCAGCTGTATTTTTCCCAGATTGGTTAGTCAACGGCCAGAGGGTCAGCTTGCCTTCCAAATAAGGACAGTGGACAGGCTCTTGAAGCCGCCATCTGTGCAACTTATAAAACTTTTTGAAATTTCAAAAATGGTCAAAGCAGCCAGGTCACCATTGTGGACCCCGCCATTGGGTAGTCTACAACCACAGCTGTTGCTAGGCAAAGGGGGAAGGCCTTGAAGCCTGCCTGGAGTGTTGCGTCTCCCCGTTTTGCCACCTTCAGGCAGCTAGCCTGGTCCCTGATGCCACGGGGGTGCTGTGGGTCTCTAAATATTTAATTTAACTGAAACAGAAAATGCGAGAAAATCTCAACAGGTCTGTCAGCAGCTGTGGAGAGCGGATGGAGCCAACATTTCCAGTCTAGATGACCCTTCGTCAGAGCTCTAAATTTAGTTTCACTGAATTGGTTAGTTATCACAGGAGGGTGGGCGGTCCTTCCACTCCTCCCCAACCTCCCCCTTCCCCCACCCCCGCACACATCCTCCCTCCAGGGGATAATCGTTCGACCTATTTCTTCCTCCCTTTTCCATTTCAATCTGCCAGAAGCCAAAATTCCATTCATCTTTTTAATTGCTTCCTGCGCCAGCTTTTAGTGTGGTTCGTGTACGTGGCACCCAAGGACCTTTGCTCCTCGCCAGCTCCTTTGCCATGATGAACAGTGGGGTTGGGAATGAAAAGATCAGTGGGAAATTCGAATTGGCCGGGAATTCCCTTGAGGCTGCACCCACCACGGTACCGGATGTGTGGGAGAAAGGCCTGTTACCCCTTGATTTGGTTTGATTTATTACTGTCACATGTATTGGGATACAGTGAAAAGTATTGTTTCTTGCACGCCATACAGACAAAGCAAACCGTTCATAGAGAAGGAAAGGAGAGGGTGCAGAATGTAGTGTTACAGTCATAGCTAGGGTGTCGAGAAAGACCAACTTAATATTTGATTTGATTTATTATTGTCACATGTATTGGGATACAGTGAAAAGTATTGTTTCTTGCGCGCTATACAGACAAAGCATACCGTTCATAGAGAAGGAAAGGAGAGGGTGCAGAATGTAGTGTTACAGTCATAGCTAAGGTGTAGAGAAAGATCAACTTAATGCGAGGTAGGTCCATTCAAAAGTCTGACAGCAGCAGGGAAGAAGCTGTTCTTGAGTCGGTTGGTACGTAACCTCAGACTTTTGTGTCTTTTTCCCGATGGAAGAAGGTGGAAGAGAGAATGTCCGGGGTGCGTGGGATCCTTAATTATGCTGGTTGCTTTAACGAGGCAGCGGGAAGTGTAGACAGAGTCAATGGATGGGAGGCTGGTTTGCGTGATGGATTGGGCTACATTCACAACCATTTGTAGTTTCTTGCAGTCTTGGGCAGAGCAGGAGCCATACCAAGCTGTGATACAACCAGAAAGAATGCTTTCTCTGAGGAGTGGGAGAGCCTCCGAGGAAGCTCTGGGCCGTTATTTGGGTTGCAGCATTAACTTCCCTGGCTCTCCTGATAGCTATCAACGAAGGTTCCAGAGCAGGTAGGCTCTGGCTTGTTTACAAGCGACCTGCTTCGCTGATTCCGCAACAGTGTAATGACAGCCTTTAAGAAGTCAATTTAAAAATTGTAGGGCACCGTGTTTCTAAGCTTCCTTGAGTACCAGGCTGTTTCTACACTGTTAGCTTACTTCAGCTTTCTCTGTTGACCTGTCATTTAATGGCTGCCTTGTCTGGTACACATGACCCAGTGAGCCAGCTCTGGATTATATTTCTAATTTCTCTTGCTAAACAAGGTGTCATGTGTACTTAACATTTTAATTCAATGTGGCACCAAGTGGTTACTGCTCTGCAAAACACATGGCAGAGATTCAAGTGAGCTACAGCACACTCAGGTTATCATTTTCCAGTCAATATATATAGACCACTTACCTTTGAACTATTGACTATATATCAGTTTTCATATTTGTTTTGTGACTGAAGAAATTGCCTCAACATTGCCGCCCGTAACCGCAAACATATTGGGGGGGGCGATTCTCCCAAAAAAATTCAAAGTGCTGAATTGGTGGGAAAACTGGGGTAAATGTGGTGAAGAAGGCATTCAACATGCTTGGTCAGAACATTGAATACAGGAGTCGGGACGTCTTGTTGAAGTTGTAGAAGACATTGGTATGGCCACACTTGGAATACTGTGTGCAATTCTGGTCACCCTATTATAGAAAGGATATTATTAAACTAGAAAGAGTTCAGAAAACATTTACTAGGATGCTACCGGGACTTGATGGATTGAGTTAGAAGGAGAGGCTGGATAGACTGGGACTTTTTTCCCTGGAGCGTAGAAGGCTGAGGGGTGATCTTATAGAGGTCTGTAAAATAATGAGGGGCATACATCAGCTAGACAGTCAATATCTTTTCCCAAAGGTAGGGGAGTCTAAAACTAGAGGGCGTAGGTTTAAGGTGAGAGGGGAGAGATACAAAAGTGTCCAGAGGGGCAATTTATTCACACAGAGTGTGGTGAGTGTTTGGAACAAGCTGCCAGAGGTAGTAGTTGAGGCGGGTACAATTTTGTCTTTCAAAAAGTGCTTAGACAGTTACATGGGTAAGATGGGTATAGAGGGATATGGGACAAATGCGGGCAATTGGGACTAGCTTCAGGGTTTTAAAAAAAGGGTGGCATGGACAAGTTGGGCCGAAGGGCCTGTTTCCATGCTGTAAACCTCTATGACTCTAAATCATGATTGTTTGTCAGTCGGAGTTCAGACTTGAATCTCCCCCGCTATCTGCAATGCAGAGGTCACAATTGTGAATAACATTAAAAGCTCGGGGTGGGTGGGGCCTATTCGCACCAGAGTCTGACAGTTCTGAAACTCTGCGCGTGCGCAGTGGCCCCGATCTGTCAGTCTCCCATTTGCTCGATCGCTGGCCAGCCCGGGACCCCCGCAGCGCTGCCCCTCCAACCTCCACCCCCGATCGCAGCCCCTCGAGCATTCCCGGGCTACCCCCGACACCCCTCCCATGTCCAGGAGCGCCCCGATCTCCAGCCCATCCACCCCTCAGCCCCAGCAGTGATGATTTAATTACATTAAAAATAGATCTAAAGTACTTACCTGGTCTTCCCGCCCGTTTCCAGCGTGGTCTCGACCACACCAGCTCTCCGGTGGTGGGAGACGCACATGCATCGGGAACGCTTGCACGAATCCCGCAAAATGGCCGACACGCACATCTCTTGACCCGACGCGCCAAAAAATTAGCACGTCACGGTGGGAGAATCGGACCCCATGGTCTCTTTCCTGGGATGTGAGCGTGCCATGAATGGGTCGGCAGATTCAAAATCACCAGCATTTCGAAAGGTATTCCACGGGATGTGAATCCCAATAACTTGATTCGAAGTTGGAGAAAGCCCAAGACAACTAGGCCGCCCTGCTAATTGGAAATACTTTGGGGATAGATGATGGTGCCATTGAGGGAAGACATGCATATGTTCATCAAAAGCAGAAAATGCTGGAAAATCTCAGCTGTGGAGAGAGAATAGAGCCAACGTTTTGAGACTGGATGAATCAAGGATCAGAGCCCTGATGATGAGTCCATGTTGGAACACCATCGCAGTTAACATCAGCAGGGTTTGTGACGAAGGGTCACTGTCTCGGCCAGCATTTGTTGCCCATCACTTGAAAGGTCTTGGTGAACTGTCTTCTTGAACCACTGCAGTCCATGTGTCGGTACCCCCACAGCAGTAAGGGAGGGAGTTCCAGGATTGTTATTGGACATCAGTCAGTCCAGGTGGTGTAGGTGCACCCACAGTGCTGTTAGGGAGGGAGTTCCAGGATTGTTATTGGACATCAGTCAGTCCATGTGGTGTAGGTACACCCACAGTGCTGTTAGGGAGGGAGTTCCAGGATTGTTATTGGACATCAGTCAGTCTGTGTGGTGTAGGTACACCCACAGTGCTGTTAGGGAGGGAGTTCCAGGATTGTTATTGGACATCAGTCAGTCCATGTGGTGTAGGCACACCCACAGTGCTGTTAGGGAGGGAGTTCCAGGATTGTTATTGGACATCAGTCAGTCCATGTGGTGTAGGTACACCCACAGTGCTGTTAGAGAGGGAGTTCCAGGATTGTTATTGGACATCAGTCAGTCCATGTGGTGTAGGTACACCCACAGTGCTGTTAGGGAGGGAGTTCCAGGATTGTTATTGGACATCAGTGAGTCCATGTGGTGTAGGTACACCCACAGTGCTGTTAGGGAGGGAGTTCCAGGATTGTTATTGGACATCAGTCAGTCCATGTGGTGTAGGTACACCCACAGTGCTGTTAGGGAGGGAGTTCCAGGATTGTTATTGGACATCAGTCAGTCCATGTGGTGTTGGTGCACCCACAGTGCTGTTAGGGAGGGAGTTCCAGGATTGTTATTGATTGTCCTAAATTCCTCCCAACAGGAAACAAACATTTATTAAACACTGAAAAATTGGGTTATAATACAATACTCCTTTACTCCCTTTTAGTTTAGCAATTACACACTGGTTTTAAGATTAACATGGATTACAAAGTACATCTTAAACTACAATCGTCACATTAACACAGAAAGTCCCTTTTAAGCAAACAGGTTGACTGTGGTCAAATACACAAACGCTGCTCTGAATCGAAGTTAGTGTCCGTAGCTTTCTCCTCTGAATCCCCCCAAATGATTGTCACATGGGCGTTTCTAAACTCCACTCCCAAAAACACGCTTTAAAATCCTCTCTCACAATAATGCTTTCCCTTCGCAGTTTGCATTCCGAAATCTAGTCCAGGTTTTCCGAATAGCACTGTTAAACAAAGCTTCCTCTCCACTTTTAACAGTGGATCTAGTCCAGGATTTTCAATTCCCTCTTTTGGATTTCTTTATCTTGACTGTTGTCTGAACAGTTCACAATTGCTTTAGCTCCTGATTCCCAGACTCTGATAAAATTGGCGCCAAACATTTGATTTACCTCTGAATTCTGCTGTCCCACTTTAAATCTGCTTACTGCAATTGTCTCTTTAACTCACTTTCTTGACAAAAGTTACAGTTTGCCGGAATTTTACCGTCACGTCCACCCGAGCTTCGTACGATCCCGCCCAAGGCCAACGGTGAATGCCGTTCTCCAAGCCTCGCCCACCCCCGGAATCGGGGCGGGCGTGCCGGTAAAATTCCGGCCTTTGTTTACTTTTCCTTGAATTCTTCTGAGAACTACCTTGGCCTGTTCACCTAACTCCAGTCCTATCTAGACCTTCTTTCTGTCCCAATTCCCTGGTTATTTGGACTCTAACTTTTACCTCAGGAAGCTTTCATCTTTGTAACTCCTTTGTCCTCTCCAGCTTCTCCTGGCACAGTTGAGAGATGCTCACTCCCCAGTGTCCTGTCTCCAAGTGCAATATATCAAGCCAGAACAAAAACTTAAAAGCTTTTCTATCCTTATAAGGACCTCCGGTAGCTAAGCAACCCTTGCTACTGCTATTTATTCATCACGCCGTAACCCTCTCTGAGCACAATAGAGTCACAGTTCGAATTGACCAGCCCCACACATACAAGCATCCTTGTCCAGCATAAATCTGACTATAGGTTGTACCCTTCCCAGTACAGAAACATTAAATTAAACCCGCGTAAAACTATATTTATAAAAAATGTTTAACAATATAAATATACATGCCTTAAAACTACCTTTGCGTTCCGAACACAATGGACTCCAGCGCACAACTTCTGAGCTGTGTTTTTTTTAATCTATACAACCATCGGGTTTCGTCAAGTAAAGAAAGGGAGCCATGTTTAGCATATCCCTTCCAATAAACAGGACATGTGGGTTCTGTAATGATGACAGGGAGACTTCACAGGGTGTTGGCAGCGTGCCCAGGAGAGAAGGGCGCTGTGCTGTTAATTATGGTTTCTTCGGCAGCAATGAAAGGATCCAGGGTGCATGGACCAGATCTTTCTGTGTGGTCTTGACTGGGGTTATTTAATCACTAGTTTAATTGGAGCCTGAGATTGATTTCTCTCTCAGCCGTGACCATGCCTGAATCTGCTGTCTGTTCCTTGAGCCGAACCATTTTCTCCCACGCTGCACTCCGCTTGCCAAGTCGAAGGAGAGATTGATTGTCAAGCTCCTAGAGAATTGGAATGGGCAACGTAACTGAGGGGTTTCACAGTGGGCTGCCGGAATATACATCAGTCCCACATCAATTTGAGGGCCAGCGCAGTCTCTACTGACTATGTATGAGCATCAGATAAAAGAAAGACAAGGTCATTAATTTTGGTTTGATTTGATTTATTATTGTCACGTGTATTGGGATACAGTGAAAAGTATTGTTTCTTGCGCGCTATACAGACAAAGCATACCGTTCATAGAGAAGGAAAGGAGAGAGTGCAGAATGTAGTGTTACAGTCATAGCTAGGGTGTAGAGAAAGATCAACTTAATATTTGATTTGATTTATTATTGTCACATGTATTGAGATACAGTGAAAAGTATTGTTTCTTGCGCGCTATACAAAGCATACCATTCATAGAGAAGGAAAGGAGAGGGTGCAGAATGTAGTGTTACAGTCACAGATAAGGTGCAGAGAAAGATGAACTTAATATTTGATTTGATTTATCATTGTCACATGTATTAACATATAGTGAAAAGTATTGTTTCTTGCACGCTATACAGACAAAGCATACTGTTCATAGAGAAGGAAAGGAGAAGGTGCAGAATGTAGTGTTACAGTCATAGCTAGGGTGTAGAGAAAGATCAACTTAATGCAAGGTAGGTCCATTCAAAAGTCCGACAGCAGCAGGGAAGAAGCTGTTCTTGAGTTGGTTGGTATGTGACCTCAGACTTTTGTATCTTTTTCTCAACAGAAGAAGATGGAAGAGAGAATGTCCGGGGTGCGTGGGGTCCTTAATTATGCTGGCTGTCTTTCCGTGGCAGCAGGAAGTGTAGACAGAGTCAATGGATGGGAGGCTGGTTTGCGTGATGGATTGGTTGTGTCTGGGTGTATCACAGCTTGGTATGGCTCCTGCTCTGCCCAAGACCGCAAGGAACTACAAAAGGGCATGAATGTAGCCCAATCCATCACGCAAACCAGCCTCCCATCCATTGATGGTTTGAGTTATAAGGAGAGGCTGGATAGACTGGGACTTTTTTCCCTGGAGCGTAGGAGGCGTCGAGGTGATCTTATAGAGGTCTATAAAATAATGAGGGGCATAGATCAGCTAGATAGTCAATATCTTTTCCCAAAGGTAGGGGAGTCTAAAACTAGAGGGCATAGGTTTAAGGTGAGAGGGGAGAGATACAAAAGTGTCCAGAGGGGCAATATTTTCACACAGAGGGTGGTGAGTGTCTGGAACGAGCTGCCAGAGGTAGTAGTAGAGGCGGGTACAATTTTGTCTTTTAAAAAGCGTTTAGATAGTTACATGGGTAAGATGGGTATAGAGGGATATGGGTCAAATGTGGGCAATTGGGATTAGCTTCGGGGTTTAAAAAAAAAGGGCGGCATGGACAAGTTGGGCCGAAGGGCCTGTTTCCATGCTGCAAACCTCGATGACTCTCTCTATGACTCTATAAATTAATAGTTACTTGTTGATTTTAGAGAGAGTGTCAGGGAGTTATTTTGATTTAACCACTGGGAGTTGCTGAAAAGAAGATTGCACTATTTCTCACATGCACTTTTAACAGATTATGAGGTGAGGTATTCCTCTTTGAGGGATTAGGTGTGAGTTCTCGGGGGTGGCGGGGGGGGGGATCAACCTCCGCTTCATAACACTCTATCTTCCCTGAACTAAATGAAAGTAGATGATGAATCTGGGCAGGGCCTTTGAACATGGTTAGGGAGTATGGTGCATCATGATCGAGCCCAATTCCTATCCTCAACCAAAATGTGCATTAACATTATCCCCACATGGATCACTGGATGGTGATGAGGAATGGGAACTCTGGTGGATTTTATCTTTATTCCACCCACAGTGACATCCAGACCACTTGTGGCAAACCTTTGACCCCCCCCCCGCCCCCTGGTGGAGAGCATCTCATCCTGCCCACTTCAGGCTATCCTCCTCTCGATGGTTGAGTTCCCTGTTGAGTAGATCATTAACTGAACCCACTGGGCATCTTCATTTCCACAAGAGGGTGGCATAAAGCATCGATAAAAAGACACCGGCAACTCAAAACTCTTCCCCCCCGCCAACTAAAATATGTTCCCCCAGAGGAAGAAAGATTGTAAGCGGGAGGGAAAAACATCCATGGCTAAGCAAGGAAGTTAAAAACAGAAAGGCAAACTAAGGCATACCATATTGCAAAGACTAGTGGCAGGCTGGGAGATTGGGAAACTTTTAAAGATTAACAAAGGGTTACTAAAAAATAATAAAAAAGAGCAAAGGTAAATTTATCAAAGAACATTGGCACAAAATTGAAATAAGTCTTCGGAGGCAGAAGTCCCTTCACCAAAATCCCTTTATTTACACACTCTAACAGCAGTACACAGAGTGCTATCAGCCAGCAGTCTACCTCCGGGAGTGCCAGAGGAACTGACACGCCCCGGTTAAATACAAGGAAAAGACTCCCTGATAGGCCCATCAAAATCCCTTTATTTACACACTCTAACAGCAGTACACAGAGTGCTATCAGTCAGCAGTCTACCTTCGGGAGTGCCAGAGGAACTGACACGCCCCGGTTAAATACAAGGAAAAGACTCTCTGATTGACCCATCAATTGGATCCTTAATCAGGGAGTTCATATTCCAATAGGCCAACCTCAATGGCCTGATTGAAGTCATTACAAAAATACAAAAAAAAAGGATAGCAAAAGCTATATAAAAGGGAAGAGAGTAGCTAAAGTGAATGTTGGTCCCTTGGAGGATGAGACTGGGGAGTTCAAAGTGGGAAACACTGAAATGGTGGAGACGCTAAATCAATACCTAGCCTCAGTTTTCACTGTGGAGGACCCTAGTACCATCTCAATAGTAACAGGTAATGCAGAGGTAATAGAAAGGGAGAAATTGAGAACAATCAATAGGGAAATAGTACTCAACAATCTATTGGGATTGAAGGCAGATAAGTCCCCAGGGCCTGATGGCCTGCACCCTAGGGTATTAAAGGAAGTGGCAGCGGAGATGGTGAATTCATTGGTTATAATATTCCAAAATTCACTGGATGCAGGAAAGGTTCCAGTGGATTGGAACTCCATCCACCCCAACCTGTTCCAACTTCATTCTTACCTGAGAACCTGGGGCGGCGCGGTGGCACAGTGGTAAGCACTGCTGCCTCACAGCGCCAGGGACCCGGGTTCAATTCCGGCCTTGGGTCACTGTTTGTGTGGAGTTTGCACATTCTCCCCGTGTCTACGAGGGTTTCCTCCAGGTGCTCCTGTTTCCTCCCACAGTCCAAAAGGCCTGCCGGTTAGGTGGATTGTCCATGCTATCTTCCCCCTTATTGTCAGGGGGGTTAGCAAGGTAAATACTTGGGGTTACATGGGTAGGGCCTGGTTGGGATTGTTGTTGGTGCAGGCTCGATGGGCCGAATGGCCTCCTTCTGCACTGTAGAGATTCTAAGATTCGATTCTATAATTCTATGAAAGTGCCAGTGGTCCAGAGGGAAATGCCAGTGGTCATGGAGCAGTTGGGGCAGTTGCCTTAGGGCCCCAAGGGCCTCAACTAACCTCCTACTGAAGACTCTGGGTGCAACTAAGGTAAGTGTTAGAGACTGAAATAGTGGGAGATTGTTACAAGGACCCTCTCCCTCCATCAGGACGTTTGGTGGGAGGGTTTGATAGTAATAGCGAGGGAGGGGTAGAGCGGCCTATCACTACCCCAGGAACCTCAGTCAGGTTGCATCTGGCATTGCCAGGGAACAGGGATGGGAGGGAAGGGATTGGTCTGGCTACCCAGCCTAGCCCTCCACCATTGGCATTTCAGTGCAGCAGGGGGGTGAAGGATCACCCAGTGGTGGTGCCAACATGGGCAAATTCAAGTTGAGGCAGCAAGGCTGCAATAGACCTCGCTGCCTAATTCTGCCCCTTTCCCCCCAATTTTTGAACAGAATAACACAGAAAAATTCACCTGATCACATCTAAAGAATGGCAAATAAAAGACAGAAGCAGCCAATGACATTTTGAAATTTTAATAGATAGTTAATCATGTCTCAGCTATCGCCTGCCAGGGAAAAGAAAACTCAGAATACAAAGGAACGTATTACATATGTATGTATCTGCACGCACTATCATCCTATTCCCTTCCCCATATGTCACAGGGCCCTACCTGCTCAGCATGCCTTACGCATAAAGGTAATGGAAATAAAAGAGATTTGTTTTTAAAGGTAAGTTGAAAGTATACATTGAGAACTCAAGTCAGTGAAGAGAGAGGGAGAAAGAGACCGAGCAAGAAGAGAACAAGATAGAAAGAGAGGAAGTTAGACAGAGAGAGAGAGAGGGAACAAGTGAGCCAGAGAGAAAAAAATTAATTGAATATCACCAGCTGCCCTGGTGGGATTTGAAACTGTGTTCTTACGCCATTAGCCTGGGCCTCTTGATTATTAGTCCAGTGACATTACCACTATTGCTACTTCCTTTAGACCACTGACATTTCCCACTGGTCAACTGGCATTTTTCACTGGATCACTGGCAGTTTCCTCTGGATCACTGGCAGTTTCCTCTGGACCTCTGGCATTTTCCTCTGGACCACTGGTATTTTCCACTGGATCACTGGCATTTTCCACTGGACCACTAGCATTTTCCAATGAACCACTGGCATTTTTCACTGGATCACTGGCAGTTTCCTCTGGATCACTGGCAGTTTCCTCTGGACCTCTGGCATTTTCCTCTGGACCACTGGTATTTTCCACTGGATCACTGGCATTTTCCACTGGACCACTAGCATTTTCCAATGAACCACTGGCATTTTTCACTGGATCACTGGCAATTTCCTCTGGACCATTGACATTTTCCTTTGGACCACTGACATCTCCCTCTGGACCACTGGCATTTTCCACTGGACCACTGGCATTTTTCACTGGACCAATGACATTTCCCTCTGGACCATTGGCATTTTCCTCTGGACCACTGGCAGTTCCCTCTGGGCCATTGACATTTCTCTCTGGACCACTGGCATTTTCCACTGGACCACTCGAATTTTTCACTGGATCACTGGCATTTTCCACTGCACCACTGGCATTTTTCATTGGACCACTTGGCATTTTCCTCTGGACCATTGACATTTCCCTGTGGACCACTGGCATTTGCCATTGGACCACTGGCATTTTTCACCGGACCACTAGCATTTTCCACTGCACCACTGGCATTTTTCATTGGACCACTGACATTCTCCTCTGGACCATTGACATTTCCCTGTGGGCCACTGGCATTTTCCATTGGACCACTGGCATTTTCCTCCGGATCACTGGCATTTTCCTCTGGACCATTGACATTTCCTTCTGTGCCTCTGGCTAGCTTCCACTTGCCGACAGGATTCTTGTAAGGCGCCCGCCATGAATGCCTATTGGACCTGACCCAGGAATCAAAAGCAGGGTCAGGAGGAGGTTGGTGATAGTAACAAGGCCTATGCCTGCCTCTATCAATCCAGTATGGACAGGGAAAGAAATATCCAGCTGGGAAGACTTTGCTCAATGGAATTTCTTCCTGAATCTCTTCACGCCTGGATTATCCTCAGTTGAAAGAGCTAGGCAATGAGTGACCTATTCTTTAGTGCACCTTGGAAGCAGATACCAAATTCGGGCCGTAGGCCCCAGAATTATCCATCTTGTCCATCCATCTGAACCCTCATTGTCCTTTAGTAGGTAGAATGCCTATGACGACAAACAAATCAGGGTCAGGGAAGGGAAACAACCCTTTCCAGCAACCACCACCTTGGGAAGGATTTTACACTCCCCCCAGGTGGGTTTTGAAGTTGCGGGGGGGTGGGCGGAGACTCAATCTGAACATCCCTTCAGATTTTGGGCACCCTCACCTCTGGGACCTTGGGCATCCAGCCCCTACTCTGTCCTCCCCACCCCCTCAATGTTGTGATCACCACCCTCCCTCTTCTGACTCCCCATGGCATCCACTATCCTCCTGCCTGCAGAACCCCCGGAACCTCCATTTCAAATGGTCCCAGAGCTTAATTCCAGGCAAAGTGCTGCAGTACCTCTTATGGCCACTGCAATGCTTTGCCTGGGCGAGTCGGAGAGACAACCAATCTCGCCAGCTCTCACGGGTAGGACTTCCTTCCAAGGGTGGATGGAGTCAATGGATGGGAGGCTGGTTTGCGTGATGGACTGGGCTACATTCACGACCTTTTGTAGTTTCTTGTGGTCTTGGGCAGAGCAGGAGCCCATACCAAGCTGTGATACAACCAGAAAGAATGCTTTCTATGGTGCATCTGTAAAAGTTGGTGAAAGTCGCAGCTGACATGGCAAATTTGTCACGCACCCCAGACATTCTTCCACCTTCTTCCATTGGGAAAAAGATACAAAAGTCTGAGGTCACGTACCAGGGATTCAAGAACAGCTTCTTCCCTGCTGCCATCAGACTTTTGAATGGACCTACCTCGCATTAAGCTGATCTTTCTCTACACCCTAGCTATGACTGCAACACTACATTCTGCACTCTCTCCTTTCCTTCTCTATGAACGGCATGCTTTGTCTGTATAGCACGCAAGAAACAATACTTTTCACTGTATCCCAATACATGTGACAATAATAAATCAAATCAAATCAAAAATCAACATAATCACTCTTATGATGCTCCATCAGAACATGCTACTGTTATACAAATGATGATTCCTGCACCTAACAGGCTGTGAGTGTTACCATTATAAAAAATCTCAGCACTCTGACCTGGCCAATGTTTTGGGCATCTATAATGCAAACAAGTAGCATTCCTGACTCCAGAATGAAAAGAAATGCACAGTGCTGAAAAAGCACCAAGGGGGAAAAAACAGTATATTTTCACTCAGCAACTGAAACTGTGACCCCTTTTACGATATAAAATTCGGAGAGTTGGCATGATTCCACCACAGTAGGTTGAGAAATGGAGGGCTTATATTTCAATTGTTTTTTGGTGCTGAGATGTTGTGCTTGAGTTTGTCCGATGGACAGCAGTGGAAACATTCATACTTCGCCAAGCGATGGAAATTTTCAAACGAAGAAGTCTCACAACACCAGGTTAAAGTCGGCCAGGTTTATGTGGAATCACGAGCTTTCGGAGCGCTGCTCCTTCATCAGGTGAGTGGAGAGGTGGGTTTCACAAACAGAAGCTGGTAGCCAAGTTCCACACGCATGAGGACGGCCTCAACCGGGATCTTGGGTCCATGCCACACTTCATGTAACCCCCACCATTTGGTCTGAGTTTGCAAAATCCCACTAACTGTCCTGGCTTGAGACAATTCACCTCTTTAACCTGTGATTATCCCTCTCTCCACTCACACTGTCTGTACCTGTAAAGACTTGACTATCTGTAAAGACTCACATTCCAACCATTATCTTGCAATTGTGTCTCTGTCTATATATGCCGTGTTTGTGAACCTACCTCTCCACTCACCTGATGAAGGAGCAGCGCTCCGAAAGCTCGTGATTCCAAATAAACCTGTTGGACTTTAACCTGGTGTTGTGGGACTTCTTACTGTGCCCACCCCAGTCCAACACCGGCATCTCCACACCACGAAATTTTCAAAAACATCAGAAGCATGGTTTTTCCTTCAGAGTTTTGCTGCCAATGTCTGAATCATCTGTTCACCCCAACCCCCACCAAGATCAACCTTTGCTCTTCATTCCAGAATGAATGACGGGATTGGTAGAAACCAAATGATGAAGAACAGAGGCCAGAGGTGCAGACACAGCAATTTGCTTTCGATGCAAGCTTCACAATGATGTCAAGAAGGTTTTTTCAGATAGACAGACTTCTTTCTTCAATTCCTTCATGTGGGCCAGAAAGACAACATTGTGCAGACTGTAACATTGGTGGCTGTGTCTCAACCCTCATCGACATCTTTGAACATTGCACCATGTGGACACAGTGACATGAAATTCACATTTGGGGCAAAGACTGAATACTTGCAACCCAGATAAACTGGATCTTTCTCATTCTGTCGGAGTAGCAGAAGTCTTTCTTCTACCCGAGTGCGTGACATTATTCAGTATATTTATCTCATACAAGGGGTGTAAGTGGATTCTATTTTATCAGTAATTTCACAGCGTAGAAAGATCAAATGACTTCTGAGCATCAAAGTGGGATGGTTGAACAACATAGGCCTTCACTGTCAATGGGAGGAATGGTGACACAGTGGTTAGCACTGCTGCCTCACAGCTCCAGGGAGCCGGGTTCAATTCCCGGCTTGGGTCACCGTCTGTGTGGAGTCTACACGTTCTCCCCGTGTCTGCGTGGGTTTCCTCCAGGTGCTCCGGTTTCCTCCCACAGTTCCTCCCACAGTCCAAAGATGTGCAGGTTAGGTTGATTGGCCATGCTAAAAATTGCCCCTTAGTGTCCTGAGATGTGCAGGTTAGAGGGATTAGCGGGTAAATGTGTAGGGATATGGGGGTAGGGCCTGGGTGGGATTGTGGTCGGTGCAGACTCGATGGGCCGAATGGCCTGTTTCTGCACTGTAGGGTTTCTATGTTTCTATGAAAGATGTGCGGGTTAGGTTGATTAGCCGTGGTAAATTGCCCCTTAGTGTCCCGGGATGCGCAGGTTAGAGGGATTAGCAGGGTGGGGTTACGGGGATAAGGCCTAGGCGGGATTGAAGTCAGTGCAGACTCGATGGGCCAAATGGCCTCCTTCTGCACTGTAGGGTTTCTATGATTGTTGAGGTGTTGGAGCCCTCAGGTGTCGATGTGCAGCACAACCCTTAAGAGGCCAGAGGATAAAGACTGAATGGTTCACAACTTGCATTCCCGTTGGCTTGATCAGCTAGTCTGAAGACTCTGCTGCTATTTGCTTCTCATGCCAAGATATTTTCAATAAATACCATGCAACACAACTTTATCATAATAATTCAATGCCTCAAAAACATCATAAAAAACACCAAGGGATGACAGATAAGTAGATAAAAGGTCAGGATTGGAGTCAATGGAAAAGAATCTTGGGCATTATGTGCAGTGCAAAACAGGTTACTGATTCACTATGAGTCCATTACAATTTTGTCCTGGCAATTTTGACCCACAAAACCCTCTTACGGTAAACGTTCATGAGCAATGAAATAAACAGACATGATTCCACCTTTTATTTGCAGTATCATTATGGGTGACAAAGGCCATTCAGCCCAATGCGTCTCACCTCATCCAGAATGACAAGCAAACGTACATATTAGAGCAAGAGTAAGCCACTCAGCACCTCAAGCCTGCTCCGCCATTTGATAACATTGCCTACATGATACCAGTGACTACAACTCAAAAATACTTAATTGGCTGTAAAGGCAATTTGGGACATCATGAAAGGTGCTGTATCAATGTGGGTTTTGTCTTTCTTTCATTACACCTGCATGCAGTAGGCAGAATGATTGCAGCCATCGTGAAATTGCAGACGCAATGCTAAATCTCGAAGGTTAATTCATCACAGAGCAATCAACTATTGTTCGGAAAGTGGCGACAAAGAAATTCCTACATTTACAAAACAATTCAACTCTGTAGCCAATACAACCTTACCATTCTCTGGCACCAACCCACTGTCATATAGCTGTGTCTACATCGTGAATTAACAGCCTATTCATAGGTTGCAAAGAACAAGGAACAGTACAGTGTAGGAACAGGCCCTTCGGCCCTCCAAGCCTGCGCCGATCACGTTGTCCTATCTAGACCAACCGCCTGTATCCCTCTATTCCCCGTCTGTTCATGTGTCTATCCAGATAAGTCGCTAACATAACTGCCTCATCCACCTCACTTGGCCGTGCATTCCAGGCCCCCACCACCCTCTGTGTAAAAAACTTCCCCCACACATCTCCACTGAACCTTTCCCCCCTTATCTTGAACTTGTGCCCCCTTGTAATTGTCATTTCTGCCCTGGGAAAAAGCTTCCAACTGTTCACCCTATCAATACCCCTCATAATTTTATAAACTTCTATCCGGTCGTCCCTCAACCTCCGTCTTTCCAGGCAGAACAATCCCAGTTTATTCAATCTCTCCTCATAGCTAATACCCTCCATACCAGGCAACATCCTGGTTAACCTTTTTTGCACTCTCTCCAAAGCCTCCACGTCCTTCTGGTAGTGTGGTGACCAGAATTGGACACAGTATTCCAAATGTGGCCTAACCAACGTTTTATATAACTAACATAATTTGCCAACTGTTATACTCGATGCCCATCTGATGAAGGCAAACATGTTTTCTTCACCACCTTTTCCACCTGTGCTGCCATTTTTAATATATTCACGTGAATTTCTTTTCGCAAGGGGATTCAGCAGGCTCTTCACAGAATATCGAATGACACGGTAGCACAGTGGTTAGCACTGCTGCCTTACAGCGCCAGGGACCCGGGTTCGATTCCTGGCTTGGGTCGCTGTCTGTGCGGAGTCATTGCCTACATGACACGGAGTCTGCACGTCCTCCCCGTGTCTGCGTGGGTTTCCTCTGGTTTCCTCCCACAGTCTGAAAGACGTGCTGGTTCGGGTGCATTAACCCGAACAGGCGCCGGAGTGTGGCGACTAGGGGAATTTCACAGCAACTTCATTGCAGTGTTAATGTAAGCCTTACTTGTGACTAATAAATAAACTTTTTTTTAAAAATGATTTTGGGCCTGAGTTTATCGAGATATGGATTTTCACGATTAGCAGAAGCTCAATAATTGTGCTTGAAAATGAACATTGGTAAAAATAGACTGGTGTGTGTTATTCAGGAACGAGCTATAAGCTTGTCTAAAGAAAACCTCTTGGCCCAATTGATCTCACTTTTGGGAAACATGAATTCTTTTGTCTTTGCGACAGTATCCAGCTGCTTCTTAACCCAGATCACAGCTGTAACCGCGCTCAGTAGGAATGGAATCATTTTCAAGAAAACTGACTCCAATTTAAAAATAACCTGCAAACCAAAGGACAAGCAAGCTTTCTGTTTTTCTGCTCTCATCTGTCCAATGCTGGGTACTCTTGGCATTCTGACTCCTTGCCCGTTTCACCATTTTAATGGTTGTGCCAAGGCGTTCAGAGTTAACGAGCTGGTGAACTGTGACGGGCAACATGGTCAAACCTGTTCCTCTTCCTGAGACTGAGCATGTCCTGTGGTCACCTGACCTCACCTTGAATGTATTCAAGAGGCGTCTAGATATAGCACTTGGGGCGAACGGGATTGAAGGTTTTGGGGAGAAAGCAGGATTAGGCTATTGAGTTGGACAATCAGCCATTATCGTGATGAATGGAGCAGCAGGCTCGAAGGGCCGAATGGCCTCCTTCTGCTCCTATCTTCTATGTTTCTATGACATCCACACGTCTTCAAACAGGAATTGATTACTGGATAACCACTGCCTTTAGAACCGCAAGGACATCGAGGCCAGTTTTTGCATCTCCACTTACTGACATCAAACAGAAACCAGGGTGAAACTGAGAGGACTTTCTCTGGCTCTGCGTGGCCCAGTAACCCCGCACGCTGCATTTATTTCCCTCAAGCCATGGGGCATCCCATAACTCGACACTTCATGCACACTTCTCGCCAAGGGATAAAAGCAAATTACTGTGGATGCCGGAATCTGAAACCAAATGAGAAAATGCTGGAAAATCTCGGCAGGCCTGGCAGCATCTGTAAGGAGAGAAAAGAGCTGACGTTTCGAATCCTGATGACCCTTTGTCAAAGTTCAAAGGGTCTTTGTCAAAGCTTTGACAAAAGGGTCATCTGGACTCAAAACGTTAGCTCTTTTCTCTCCTTACAGATGCTGCCAGACTTGCTGAGATTTTCCAGCGTTTTCTCTCATCAAGGGATCATTTTGCTTAGACAAAGCCAAAATAAATTTCAAACGCAACTGTGGTTGAAGGTCTGTAATTTAAACAAGAGGGCATCAGAATCTGTGTTGGTGCTTCAAGCCTTCTCAATTCAAGTTTAGACAAAAGAAACTGCTACCATTTGGCAATGTCTGCCGCCATTTTGTTTTGCAGCACCCCTGCCTGGTCATGTGACTTTTATACTTCCAGCTTTTTTGGACCTCCTCCTTGGATAAGACCTGTGACCAAACTCACTATGGGGTTTTATTTGAGAAACAGATCCATCAGAACATTGAACCAACGTACCGCCCGAGGAAGCAACAACTTGACTTGACTGTGCCCAGTGCCAAGAGTAAATGCTTCCTGTTTGCCACCTCGCCGTGCCACATTTGCTAGGTGAGATGACTGGTGAGGCAACCAAATGGCAGCGGGGGTAGGCTTTCCCTGGCGTGGGGCCTTGAAACCAAAGGGGAACTTTCCTTCAGCACTTCAGGTGCGGAAGTTCCGCACCCTTAGGCCATGTTCCATACCGGAGGGAAAATGGTGGGCTGGTAATGGGGCAATCTCACCATATACACTCATCCCGCCAATGCCACAACTCCAACCCCTTCCCCTTTCAATGTTAACAAAACAATTAAGTCATTTTTGGACATGAATGAATGTTCTCTGATCAGCGAAAGAAAGAGAAAACACATTCAGAACTCTTCGATTTCTCTGTACTTCAACCACAGCGAGGGGCATGACCTGAGTGTGAAGTGACAAAACAAGTGGGAAACATCCGTCACTGAAATCTCCTCTCATCTCCATAAAAAGACACAAAAGAAATGCACTCCAGTAACTCCATATTGGAGGACCGTGCAGTATTTTAAGTAAAAATTGTGCTGAAGCCTGAACCTCCTCTTCAGAGACTGAGGAGACAAGACAAAAACAGGTTGTTGCAGCCAACTGTGCTGCTTAGGAATTTGAAAGAATGATATGCAAATGGCCAGTGCAAGATCCACAGTTGTATGATAGGTCCCTGCAATGGTCAAACGGATAGCTTGTTCTTTACTGAAAGGCTATTCTAATTGCGACATAAAATCCTCCAGTAATTCCTGTTGAAAAGTCATCTCGTTTATTTGTGCTGACATGTTATTTTGAAGCAAAGACTTGTTTCTTGACCTGGTTCAATTGATTACTGTAATTACAGGATGCAGAAGAACTCGACACAGCTAATTAAAGCGCACAGGCTCTGGGCAACTGCACAAGAGGGACCTGACTGGCACATATTTATAGTAATAAACCTTGACCAAAAGGCTGATCAAAAGTGGGTGGATGAATATTTTAGTAGTTCAAGGATAGTGAGGTAAGTTTTAGATGGCGGAGTTTTAATGCCCTTTTGTGGGTTAAAAGCACTCAGCATGAATTGAACTCTCAAGGAAAGCCATCCATCCTTTTATTTTCCTTGGTAGCGCCATGTGCAATCCAAGACCAAAAGACATAGGAGCAGAATTAGGCCACTCGGCCCATCGAGTATGCTCCGCCATTCAATCATGGCTGATATTTTTCTCATCCCCATTTTCCTGCCTTTTCCCCATAACCCCGATCCCCTTATTAATCAATAACCTATCTATCTCTGTCTTAAAGACACTCAATGACCTGGCCTCCACAGCCTTCTGCGGCAAAGAGTCCCACAGATTCTCCACTCTCTGGCTGAAGAAATTCCTCCTCATCTCTGTTTTAAAGGATCGTCCCTTTAGCCTGAGGTTGTGTCCTCTGGTTCTAGTTTTTCCTACTAGTGGAAACATCCTCTCCACGTCCACTCTATCCAGGCCTCGCAGTATCCTGTAAGCTTCAATAAGATCCCCCCTCATCCTTCTAAACTCCAACGAGTACAGACCCAGAGTCCCCAACCTTTCCTCATACGACAAGCTCTTCATTCCAACGATCATTCTTGTGAACCTCCTCTGGACCCTTTCCAAGTTCAGCACATCCTTCCTTAGATACGGGGCCCAAAACTGCTCCAAATGGGGTCTGACCAAAGCCTTATACAGCCTCAGAAGTACATCCCTGCTCTTGTATTCTAGCCCTCTCGACATGAATGCTAACATAACTTTGCCAGAATGTTTCCAACACTGCTGAGAAGTTCCATAATGCAATGAACCCATATCTTGCGATGATCTCTATTGGGACTCGGGCGACATAAGAACTAGGAGCAGGAGTAGGCCATCTGGCCCTTCGAGCCTGCTCCGCCATTCAATAAGATCATGGTTGATCTTTTTATGGACTCAGCTCACCTTAATTCCTTTACTGTTCAAAAATGTATCTATCCTTGCATTAAAAACATTCAATGAGGTAACCTCAACTACTTCACTGGGCAGGGAATTCCACAGTTTCACAAGCCTTTGGGTGAAGAAGTTCCTCCTCATCTCAGTCCTAAATCTGCTCCCCCTTATTTTGAGGCCATGTCCCCTATTTCTAGTTTCACCCGCCAGTGGAAACAACTTCCCTGCTTCTATCTTATCTATTCCCTTCATAATCTTATATGTTTCTATAAGATCTCCCCTCATTCTTCTGAATTCCAATGAGTATAGTCCCAGTCTACGTGGCACGGTGGTTAGCACTGCTGCGTCACAGCACCCAGGGACCCGGGTTCGATTCCAGGCTCGGGTCACTGTCTGTGTGGAGTCACTGTCACGTTCTCCCCGTGTCTGCGTGGGTTTCCTCCGGGTGCTCCGGTTTCCTCCCACAGTCCGAAAGACGTGCTGGTTAGGGTGCATTGGCCGTGCTAAATTCTCCCTCAGTGTACCCGAACAGGAGTGTGGTGACTCGGGGATTTTCACAGTAACTTCATTGCAGTGTTAATGTAAGCCTACTTGTGACACGAATAAATAAACTTAAACAGAGATGCTTTCAGCAGGGTTTTCTGGTAAGCGATGATTTCATTGCTTCATTAATCTCCCACACCATTCTAGCTTGAACAGAAAGGGGTGTTCTGTATATAATCCTTCTGACCGGGCAAGTCGACAGAGATGAGTATTCATTTGTTCAAATTAAGAAGTCTCACAACACCAGGTTAAAGTCCAACAGGTTTATTTGGAATCACGAGCTTTCGGAGCGCTGCTCCTGCACTCACCTGATGAAGGAGCAGTGCTCCACAAGCTCGTGATTCCAAATAAACCTGTTGGACTTTAACCTGGTGTTGTGAGACTTCTTACTGTGCCCATCCCAGTCCAACGCCAGCATCTCCTCATATTAGTTTGTTAACTGATGCTAAAAAGAATAAGTCGGCTTGAAGTGGTGGTCCCTGCAGTCCAAAGATGTGCGGGTTAGGTTGATTGGCCAGGTTAAAATTGCCCCTGAGATGCGTAGGTTAGAGGGATTAGCGGGTAAATATGTGGGGGGTAGGGCCTGGGTGGGATTGTGGTCGGTGCAGACTCGATGGGCCGAATGGCCTCCTTCTGCACTGTAGGGTTTCTATGATTTCTATGATGACATTGGAACACAACTGGAAGAACTAGATTTTGAAACTTTCATCTTGCATTTCAGTTTATCAATGCCCTGCATCTCAGCTGGGCTATTAACAAAGTACTAAATGGCACCCCGAGAGCTTGAACTTGAGAGGAGTAACGAGGCAGAGAGGGCTGCTTCTGTCTTGCCCACTTTCTGTTGGCTCATCATGTAGTGATGACCCCAATGGATTAAATGAGGCCTACCTCATTGTCCTGTAGTACAGTGGCACAGTGGCACAGTAGTTAGCATTGCTGCCTCACAGCGCCAGGGACCTGAGTTCGATTCCCGGGTTGGGTCACTGTGTGTGTGGAGTCTGCACGTTCTCCCCGTGTCTGCGTGGGTTTCCTCCGGTTTGCTCCCACAGTCCGAAAGACGTGCTGGTTAGGGTGCATTGGCCGTGCTAAATTCTCCCTCAGTGTACCCAAACAGGAGTGCGGCGACTGGGGGATTTTCACAATAACTTCATTGCTGTGTTAATGTAAGCCGATTTGTGACACGAATAAATAAAATTAATAAACAAGAAGAAACAAGAAGGTCAAGCAGTGGAAGAAGGAAGGGTTGAATCAGCTAGCTTCAGTTAGCGAGTGAAATGCTATTTCCGAGGTCTCCCTGTGGGATATTTCTCCTTCTGATCACTTCCGATTCTAATTCATACCCTCCTCTCGACGCCAAGGTGACCTAACTGTGCCTCAATGTGGTTCAAACTTAGATGCAGAAGGCTACACGAAAAGATATTCAAATCTCAGATACTGAGGCATTTGGACATGGACTGCTTCAGTATCTGAGGAGTCACGAACGGTGTGCAATCATCAGCGAACACCCCCACTTCTGAACTGATTATGGTGGGAAGGTCATTGATAAAGTACTGTCCTAGGCCCAACTGTCTTCACTGCTTCATCAATGACCTGCCCTCTATCATAAGGTCGGAAGTGGGAAGGTTCACTGATGATTACACAATGTTCAGCACCGTTCGCAACTCCTCGGATACTAAAACAATCTGTGCCCATATTCAACAAGACTTGGACAATATCCCGGCTTGGGCTGATAAGTGGCAAATAACATTCGCGCCACACAAGTGCCAGGCAAAGACCATCTCCAGGAAGAGAGAATCCAATCATCGCCCTGGGATTAGCATTGACCAGAAACTGAACTAGACCCAGCCATGCAAATACTGTGGCTACAAGAACAGGTCAGAGGCTGGGAATCCTGCGGCGAGTAACTCACCTCCTGACTCCCCAGAGCCTGTCCACCATCTACAAGGTACAAGTCAGGAGTGTGATGGAATACTCCCCACTTGCCTGGATGGGTGCGGCTCCAACAACACTCAAGAAGCTCGACACCATCCAGGACAAAGCAGCCCCGCTTGATTGGCACCCCACTCACCACCTTCAACATTCACTCCCTCCACCACCAACGCACAGTGGCAGCCGTGTGTACCATCTACAAGATGCACTGCAGCAACTCACCAAGGCTCCTTCAACAGCAGCTTCCAGTCCAGTGACGTCCACCACTTAGAAGGACAAGGGCAGCAGATACCTGGGAACACCACCACCTGAAGGTTCCCCTCCAAACCACTCACCATCCCGACTTGGAAATATATCGGCCGTTCCTTCACTGTCACTGGGTCAAAATCCTGGAACTCCCTCCCTAACAGCACTGTGGGTGTACCTACACCAGATGGACTGACTGATGTCCAATAACAATCCTGGAATGTCCTCCCTAACAGCGCTGTGGGTGTACCTACACCACATGGACTGACTGATGTCCAATAACAATCCTGGAATTCCCTCCCTGACAGCACTGTGGGTGTACCTACACCAGATGGGCTGACTGATGTCCAATAACAATCCTGGACCTCTCTCCCTAACAGCACTGTGGGTGTACCTACACCACATGGACTGACTGATGTCCAATAACAATCCTGGAACTCCCTCCCTAACAGCACTGTTAAATTAAATTTCCTACAGTGCAGAAAGAGGCCATTCGGCCCATCGAGTCTGCACCGACCACAATCCCACCCAGGCCTTACCCCCATATCCCTACATATTTTATCCACTAATTCCTCTAACCTACACATCTCAGGAAACTAAGGGGCAATTTTATCATGGCCAATCAACCTAACCCGCACATCTTTGGACTGTGGGAGGAAACCGGAGCACCCGGAGAAAACCCACGCAGACACGAGGAGAATGTGCAAACTCCACACAGACAGTGACCCAAGCCGGGAATCGAACCCAGGTCCCTGGAGCTGTGAAGCAGCAGTGCTAACCACTGTGCTACCGTGCCACCCCACTGTGGGTGTACCTACACCACATGGACTGACTGATGTCCAATAACAATCCTGGAACTCCCTCCCTAACAGCGCTGTGGGTGTACCTACACCACATGGACTGACTGATATCCAATAACAATACTGGAACTCCCTCCCTAACAGCACTGTGGGTGTACCTACACCACATGGACTGACTGATGTCCAATAACAATGATGGAACTCCCTCCCTAACAGCGCTGTGGGTGTACCTACACCACATGGACTGACTGATGTCCAATAACAATACTGGAACTCCCTCCCTAACAGCACTGTGGGTGAATCTACACCACATGGACTGACTGATGTCCAATAACAATCCTGGAACTCCCTCCCTAACAGCACTGTGGGTGTACCTACACCACATGGACTGACTGATGTCCAATAACAATCCTGGAACTCCCTCCCTAACAGCGCTGTGGGTGTACCTACACCACATGGACTGACTGATGTCCAATAACAATACTGGAACTCCCTCCCTAACAGCACTGTGGGTGTATCTACACCACATGGACTGACTGATGTCCAATAACAATCCTGGAACTCCCTCCCTAACAGCACTGTGGGTGTACCTACACCACATGGACTGACTGATGTCCAATAACAATCCTGGAACTCCCTCCCTAACAGCGCTGTGGGTGTACCTACACCACATGGACTGACTGATGTCCAATAACAATACTGGAACTCCCTCCCTAACAGCACTGTGGGTGTACCTACACCACATGGACTGACTGATGTCCAATAACAATCCTGGAACTCCCTCCCTAACAGCACTGTGGATGTACCTACACCACACGGACTGACTGATGTCCAATAACAATCCTGGAACTCCCTCCCTAACAGCACTGTGGGTGTACCTACACCACATGGACTGACTGATCTCCAATAACAATCCTGGAACTCCCTCCCTAACAGCACTGTGGGTGTACCTACACCACATGGACTGACTGATGTCCAATAACAATCCTGGAACTCCCTCCCTAACAGCACTGTGGCTGTACCTACACCACATGGACTGACTGATCTCCAATAACAATCCTGGAACTCCCTCCCTAACAGCACTGTGGGTGTACCTACACCACATGGACTGACTGATGTCCAATAACAATCCTGGAACTCCCTCCCTAACAGCACTGTGGGTGTACCTACACCACATGGACTGCTGCGGTTTATTTATTTATTTATAAGTTTAGTCACAAGTAGGCTTACATTAACACTGCAATGAAGTTACTGTGAAAATCCCCTAGCCGCCACACTCCGGCGCCTGTTCGGATACATCGAGGGAGAAGTTAGCATGGCCTATTTTTAAAAAGCATTTAGACAGTTACATGGGTACGATGCGTATAGAGGGATATGGGCCAAATGCGGGCAGTTGGGATTAGCTTAGGGTTTTTAAAAAAAGGGCGGCATGGACAAGTTGGGCCGAAGGGCCTGTTTCCATGCTGTAAACCTCTATGACTCTATGACAATGCACCCTAACCAGCACGTCTTTCGGACTGTGGGAGGAAACCGGAGCACCCGGAGGAAACCCACGCAGACACGGGGAGAATGTGCAGACTCCACACAGACAGTGACCCAAGCCGGGAATCGAACCCGGGTCCCTGGCGCTGTGAGGCAGCAGTGCTAACCACTGTGCCACCCATGGTCAAGAAGGTGGCACACCACCATCTTCTCAAGGGGCAATTAGGGATGGGCGATAAAAGTGCTGTCCTCGCCAGCGATGCTGTGAAAGAATCTTTTGAAAATTTGTCGTGACTTGTGGACCATTCGCCATTCTTGCCTTCACTTTGCCTCTGCCCAATAGCAGCTGTCAAAGAGACAAACAAAAGCAGTGTTGCAAGGAGTTAGTGCAGGCAGGCAGCTTGCTAACACCGCTTGCAGAATGGACAATTGCCAGGGAGATGTGGCAGGGAGATCCTCATTACTTGTCTTTTAGGGGAAAATTACCTTGCCTTTCCAGAAAGCAATGATTTGTGCCACGAGCACAAGGTGGGCACTTTCGAGCCATCCCCGACAGTGCTGAATAGCTTTAAAAACCTTTGCGTCATCAAACCTTCAGTGGGAGATTGAACAATTCTTCACCAGGGCATGAGAAGACTGCAAATGTGTGAGCCTCATCCTTAATGCATGAGGTTTGACAGGTTTGACTTAAAGGAAGGATTTTTAGGAGAGACATTTATCACATTCGGTAAAAGATAACCATTTCAACATACCTATTAGTATATGGCAAGTGTACATCTTAATGCCAATTCTTGTCCATAGACACTGCAAGTTATACATCTATTATAACTCAAGATATTACTTAAAAGAAGGAAATCCATATCACTGATAAAGGAGGCAGATAAAATATGCACCAGCTCTCTGTTGTATAAATAATGTACATACCTACTGTAATATAAGCGAGTTGTAGACATTTATGTAACATTTTTTTTATGGTGTGCACTGTATATTGCTTGCTGGATCAGTTAATTAGCCTGCAAGAGCAGAGGGGGGAATGAAATGAGCTGGTTAATGATTGAGGAGGTGTGATTTTGCAAGCATAACAGGTCGGTTGATGATGGAGGGGTTTGTATTTCCGAATGGAATTGTTTCATCGATAATTGATGATCTGGCATTTCGAGCAAGGTAGGTTGGTTTGCTGACGGAGGGGTTGGTATCTGAGATTGCCTTGTTGCCACCAACAACAAGGCATCCATAGCTCGCACCTTCAGTGTGATAAAAGAATGCCCAAGGCATGCCATCGGATAAAATTTGATATGGAGCCAAGAGCAGGCATAGATTCATAGAAGTTTACAGTATGGAAACAGGCGCTTCAGCAAAACTTGTCCATGCCGCCCATTTTTCTTAAACCCTGAAGCTCGTCCCAATTGCCCGCATTTGGCCCAGATCCCTCTATACCCATCGTACCCATGTAACTATCTAAATGCTTTTTAAAAGCCAAAATTGTATCCGCCTCTACTACTACCTCTGGCAGCTTGTTCCAGACATTCACCACCCTCTGTGTGAAAACATTGCCCCTCTGGACACTTTTGTATCTCTCCCCTCTCACCTTAAACCTGTGCCCTCTAGTTTTAGACTCCCCTACCTTTGGGAAAAGATATTGACTAGCTGATCTATGCCCCTCATTATTTTATAGACCTCTATAAGATCACCCCTCAGCCTCCTACGCTCCAGAGAAAAAAGTCCCCGTCTCCTTATAAATCAAACCATCAAGACCCGGTAGCATCCGAGTAAATCTTTTTTTTACCAAAAGCTGACCAAAAGCTTGGTGAAAGAGCTTGGTTTTAAGGAGTGGCTTAAAAGAGGAAGGAGAGGCAGGGAGGTGTGGCGAGCGATTAAAATCAGGGAGGGTCAAGAGGCCAGAATTAGAAGAGCACAGAGATTGCGGAGGGTTGTGGGGCTGCAAGAGATTACAGAGATGGGGAGGGGTCCTGCCAGGGGAGCATTGCAATGGGCAAGCCTCAAGGGAATTGAGGATGAGATGGTGAGAGGGGAAAAGTTCAAAGTAAGAGGGGGAAAGTTTAAGGGAGATGGGTCAAAGGTAGGGTTCTGAAGACTGTGGAGGAACAGAGAGATCTTGGGGTCCATATCCACAGATCTCTAAAGGTTGCCACTCAAGTGGATAGAGCTGTGAAGAAGGCCTATAGTGTGTTGGCTTTTATTAACAGGGGGTTGGAGTTTAAGAGCCGTGGGGTTATGCTGCAACTGTACAGGACCTTGGTGAGACCACATTTGGAATATTGTGTGCAGTTCTGGTCACCTCACTATAAGAAGGATGTGGAAGCGCTGGAAAGAGTGCAGAGGAGATTTACCAGGATGCTGCCTGGTTTGGAGGGTAGGTCTTATGAGGAAAGGTTGAGGGAGCTAGGGCTGTTCTCTCTGGAGCGGAGGAGGCTGAGGGGAGACTTAATAGAGGTTTATAAAATGATGAAGGGGATAGATAGAGTGAACGTTCAAAGACTATTTCCTCGGGTGGATGGAGCTATTACAAGGGGGCATAACTATAGGGTTCATGGTGGGAGATATAGGAAGGATATCAGAGGTAGGTTCTTTACGCAGAGAGTGGTTGGGGTGTGGAATAGACTGCCTGCAGTGATAGTGGAGTCAGACACTTTAGGAACATTTAAGCGGTTATTGGATAGGCACATGGAGCACACCAGGATGATAGGGAGTGGGATAGCTTGATCTTGGTTTCAGATAAAACTCGGCACAACATCGTGGGCCGAAGGGCCTGTTCTGTGCTGTACTGTTCTATGTTCTATGTGCGGGGGAAGTTTTTCACGCAGAGAGTGGTGGGTACCTGGAACGCGCTGCCAGAGGAGGTGGTGGAAGCAGATACATTCGCAACATTTAAGAGGCATCTGGATGGGTCCATGAATAGGGAGGGAATGGAGCGATACGGGCCGGGTAAGGGCAGAAGGATTATTTTTAGTTTAGTTAGGACATCATGATCGGCACGGGTTTGGAGGGCCGGAGGGCCTGTTCCTGTGCTGTACTTCTCTTTGTTCTTTAGATGAGCCGATAATCTGAGGCAGGGGTAAAGATGGCTGCCACCCATATGAATAGCAAGAAGTCTCAATTCTTACTGTGCCCAGCCCAGTCCAACGCTGGCATTTCCATCACCTGTATGAATATCATATATCCGCCGTAAATATTCTTTGTGTCTTTTCTGTGGTTCACATGAGATTTATTTCAACATAATGGACAAATGTTCAGCATGACAATCCTTCATTTGAAGTTTATTTATTAATCCCAAGTCAGGCTTACATTAACACTGCAATGAAGTTACTGTGAAATTCCCCGAGTCGCCACACTCCTGTTTGGGTACACTGAGGGAGAATTTAGCACTGCCAATCCGTCTAACCAGCACATCTTTCGGACTGTGGGAGGAAACCGGAGCACCTGGAGGAAACCCATGCAGACACAGGGGAGAATGTGCAAACTCCACACAGACACAGTGACCCAAACCGGGAATCGAACCTGGGTCCCTGGCGCTGTGAGGCAGCAGTGCTAACCACTGTGCTACCGTGCCCCCCATGGGAGAATGTGGCATATGAGAGAATAGAGAAAGCATGCGAGTACTGGTAAAGATCTTGCCATCAGAATCTCAATCTGTGTCAAGTGAGGGAATAGATTGAATGACACAACGCAGAGTCAAGCTTCTCAGTAAAACTGTGACCCAATAAACATTTTCCCTCTGACAACAAAAGGACCCCATTGACAATGGCAAAGGGCTGATTGATTCCGAATTTGTCACAGGCCAACAGGTTTGTCCGGCCATCGCAGCAACCCACATAAAGGGAGGAGCAGGTTGCTACCAACCTTCTATTGGGCGCTATTGAGAGCATGAGGCTTGCCTGGCAGATGCCAGGTAAACTCATTGGAAAAATAGTGAGGGAACATCACTGCCCAGTAGAAAATTGACACAAATAACAGACATTACAGAACGCTCACTTCTGAAATACCGAGTGGAGTATTAGGTTTTTGTAAGTTTTGAGCACAGTATTGTTCAATTATTAATGGGCACCCTTTGGGACGATATCATTACAGAATGGATGCTGTAACTCTAAAGAGTGAAGCTTTCATGTTAAACTTTAACTCTTTCCCACCTGTTTTGATGGTGAAAGTGAGAGTACTTTTGTTGTCGCTGTTTGCAACATTGCCTGTGGTTGTCAATTTTAGAGATATCTTAAAAGTGACATTATATGTGAATAGTTTACAATGCTTGCATCAACTTCCTCCTTTCAGTTAGGCTTATGGTAATTGTCCTATTTATTGCTTCATTTCACAGGCTTTCACACTGTCATTTTACAGCTGTACTTGATCGGAAATTGCTTCTTGCAAAGCTTTTGCCCAAACAATGTGACTCTAATTGTTGTGGTCTGTGGTGAATTGGCGAGTTATTTGTGTGTTTGTAACTACTGGTAGGGGAGTGGGGCAGGTCTCTTAGTACAGGCAACAGTGTCTCTTCTTCCCAGGCAGCAGTTGGGAACTGTACTCAGGGACCCTGCTTCAGGGCACACTGCACTCAGTAGCATTGCTCCGGTATACTCGTACTCCAAGGGGTTGGTTCTAACTTTGTGCACTAGTAAAGTGGCTGATAGGACTCAGTTGCATCTTTCCCCAGTCTTCTGTTGGCTTCTGTTATCTGGTTTGGAAGTGAAGCCACTTGCCTCACGTATGGCTGGAAATATCATAGGGCAAATCTACAATAGCACTTGGCTTTAGCCAGTATAGAGTCAGAGAGTCATAGAGGTTTACAGCATGGAAACAGGCCCTTCAGCCCAACTTGTCCATGCCACCCTATTTTTAAGCCCTTGAAGCTAGTCCCAATTGCCCGCATTTGGCCCATATCCCTCTATACCCATCGTACCCATGTAACTGTCTAAATGCTTTTTAAAAGACAAAATTGTACCCGCCTCTACTACTACCTCTGGCAGTTTGTTCCAGACACTCACCACCCTCTGTGTGAAAAGATTGCCCCTCTAGTGCCCGGCTACCTCAGTCGGTATAGCATGAGACTCTTAATCTCAGGGTCGTGGGTTCGAGCCCCTCATTGGGCGCCATTATTTGCGGCTCGTTGGTCTCGGAGCATGATTCTCGCTTTGGGTATTGAAAACCACAAAATTGTGAGAGGTCACGGGTTCAAATCCCGGACGAGTCCTCATTTGACTCTTGAGCGGCACGGTGGCACAGTGGTTAGCACTGCTGCTTCACAGCTCCAGGCACCTGGGTTCGATTCCCGGCTTGGGTCACTGTCTGTGTGGAGTTTGCACATTCTCCCCGTGTCTGCGTGGGTTTCCTCCCACAGTCCAAAGATGTGCGGGTTAGGTTGATTGGCCATGCTAAAATTGCCCCTTAGTGTCCTGAGATACGTAGGGGTTAGCGGGTAAATATGTAGGGATATGGGGGGTAGGGCCTGGGTGGGATTGTGGTCGGGGCAGACTCGATGGGCCAAAATGGCCTCTTTCTGCACTGTAGGGTGATGCGCTTAACCATTTACCTTGATCTCCATTATGGACTTGGAGAATTGATGTGGCTGCGACTGGTCCAGGCAAATCGATGCCACTGTTGAATTAAAGAAGAATCCATCTTCGTCGCCGTCTGATGACGTCACGGATGAAGCTTCCTGCTCAGCTTGCCTTGATGCCAGTCTCAAAGATGGCGACTCCCGCACTTCCGGTGACCGCATCAAAGATGGCGATTCCCGCACTTCCAGTGACTGCATCAAAGATGGCGATTCGCGCGCAGCCGCCGCCTGCATCAAAGATGGCCGCGCCCTCGGAGCACACATGGCTCCACGAGTCTTCAGAAGCGGCTTTGCTCGGCAGACTTTAACAAAGTGGCCTAGCTTACCGCATCCGGAGCAAATCGCGTCCTTTGCCGGGCAGTGACGCCGAGGGTGCTTAGGGAGGCCACAAAAGTAACATTTGGGCCCTGCTGGAGCAGCCGTCGCAGTGGAGCCGTCGGTGGAACGGGATCCAAGGTAAGACCCGAGATTATGGGAGGCTGCTTCTAACGTTTCAGCCATCGTGGCCGTTTTCCGGAGGTCTAGGTCATCTTGTTCCAGCAGACGCTGCTGGATGTATGTAGACTCAATGCCCGCAACGTAGGTGTCGCGGATCAGATCCTCCGTGTTCTGAGCTGCTGAAACAGCCTTACAGTCGCATGCTCGGGCGAGGACTCGCAGGGCGCGCAGAAATTGGGCGCACGATTCTCCTGGCTGCTGTTTGCGGGTAGTTAGGAGGTGTCTGGCGTAAACCACGTTAGGGCTCTTTCGGAACTGCCCTTTTAGGAGTTCGATAGCGTCCGCGTAAGTAGCAGCATCCCGGAAGATTCCATAGACAGTTTCGCTTACCCGGGCGCGGAGCACGTGGAGTTTAGCAGCGTCGGTGTCGATGGCCGTAGCGGTGTCGACGAATGCTTCGAAGCAGTCCAACCAATGATCAAATTTATCAGAGGCTCCAACCTCTTGAGGGTCTAATGCTAACTTGTCAGGTTTTAGAAACTGCTCCATACTAGTAACTGTTGTGAATAAAATTGATGCGCTATCAATAAGGTGAAAGACTACCGATATGCCAATATAAGTGTAGGCTTTTATTCACAACAGAATCAGGAGCAGATCCCAACAAATAACCGACCTGGACTGAACAAGGGGGAGGAGACAGCCACCTTTATACTAGGTGCTGAGGGGAGGAACCAAACTGGAAGGGGATGTGTCCAGGTATGACAAACACACACAACGGTGGTCCATATAGGACAAAGGCACAACTGAGGTCCACCACATAGGGTTCCAAGATTCTCTGGACACTTTTGTATCTCTCTCCTCTCACCTTAAACCTATGCCCTCTAGTTTTAGACTCCCCTACCTTTGGGAAAAGATATTGACTATCTAGCTGATCTGTGCCCCTCATTATTTTATAGACCTCTATAAGATCACCCCTCAGCCTTCTACGCTCCAGAGAAAAAAGTCCCAGTCTATCCAACCTCTCCTTATAACTCAAACCATCAAGTCCCGGTAGCATCCTAGTAAATCTTTTCTGCACTCTTTCTAGTTTAATAATATCCTTTCTATAATAGGGTGACCAGAACTGTACACAGTATTCCAAGTGTGGCCTTACCAATGTCTTGTACAACTTCAACAAGATGTCCCAACTCCTGTATTCAATGTTCTGACCGATGAAACCAAGCATGCCGAATGCCTTCTTCACCACTCTGTCCACCTGTGACTCCACTTTCAAGGAGCTATGGACATGTACCCCTAGATCTCTTTTTTCAGTAACTCTTCCCAACGCCCTACCATTAACTGAGTAAGTCCTGCCCTGGTTCAATCTACCAAAATGCATCACCTCGCATTTATCTAACAGTATGGACTGTTTTGATTGGTCAGTTTGCATCCGTTGTTGGGTTTATTTGCTGGATGATGCCTGGCGCACGCGGATGTGTATAAGGTGCGTGGAAGACTTGCGTGCGTGCGTGTGATGCACATGAAGCCTGGTCGTGCGGGTGTAGTGGTATGGGTATGGCCACTGGACGAGTAATCCAAAGACCCAGGGTAATGCTGCAGGGACCCGGTTTCGAATCCCACCATGGCAGATGGTAAAATGTGAATTAAATCAAAATCTGTGATTAAAAGTCTAATGATGACCATAAATCGATTGTTGTAAAGATCCCATCTGGTTCACTAATGTCCTTTAGGGAAGGAAATCTGCCATCCTTACCTCGTCTGGCCTACATGTGGGGTGGGATTCTCTGGCCGCGCTCGCCCCAAAACCGGGAAATCCCGTCCGAGGTCAATGGACCTTTGGGTGGCACGGTAGCACAGTGGTTAGCACTGCTGCTTCACAGCTCCAGGGTCCCGGGTTCGATTCCCGGCTCGGGTCACTGTCTGTGTGGAGTTTGCACATTCTCCTCGTGTCTGCGTGGGTTTCCTCCGGGTGCTCCGGTTTCTTCCCACAGTCCAAAGATGTGCGGGTTAGGTTGATTGGCCAGGTTAAAAATTGCCCCTTAGAGTCCTGAGATGCGTAGGTTAGAGGGATTAGCGGGTAAATATGTGGGGGTAGGACCTGGGTGGGATTGTGGTCGGTGCAGACTCGATGGGCCGAATGGCCTCCTTCTGCACTGTAGGGTTTCTATGATTCTATGGTCCGCCTCTCCGCCCGCTGCGATTCCCATGGCGGGCAGGATGGGAAAATTTCCCCTTCAGAGAGCCAGGAGGTGAAGGGTAGAACTAGATCCCAGTCAGTATTGACCCCCCCCCCCCCCTCCGCCCACTATGATTCCCGTGGCTGAGGTGACGGAGAATTCCCCCGTAACTTCAGGTTGACAGCAATGTGGTTGACTCTTAAATGTCCTTTGAAATGGCCCAGCAAGCCAATCATGGGTGATCAGGACTGGGCAACAAATGCTGGCCCCACCAGCAATGCCCACATCTCATGAATGAATAAAAAAATGATGGAGGTTGGGGGTTGGTGGAGGATAAAAACTGCGTACGGTGATGAGGGCCCAATAGCAAAGTTGCCCTGGTTTGAGAGGCTGTTTCCATGGGGAATAGGGTGGGATGGAGATGGCATGGGAGGGATGGAAGGAATTGGGGTGGGGATGTCATGAGAGTGATGGTGGGGAAAGGAGGGAATGGCATGGTATGGTGGAGATGGGGTGGCACGGTGGCACAGTGGTGAGCACTGCTGCCTCACAGCTCCAGGGACCCGGGTTCAATTCCCGGCTTGGGTCAGAGTGGCACGGTAGCACAGTGGTTAGCACTGATGCCTCACAGCTCCAGGGACCTGGATTCGATTCCCGGCTTAGGTCACTGTCTGTGTGGAGTTTGCACGTTCTCCCCGTGTCTGCGTGGGTTTCCTCCGGGTGCTCCGGTTTCCTCCCACAGCCCAAAGATGTGCGGGTTAGGTGGATTGGCCATGATAAATTGCCCCTTAGTGTCAGGGGGACGAGCTCGGGTAAATGCATGGGGTTATGGGGATAGGGCCTGGGTGGGATTGTGGCCAGTGCAGACCCGATGGGCTGAATGGTCTCCTTCTGCACTGTAGGATTCTATGATTCAATGGAATGGAAGGGGTTGAGATGATGGAGTTAGTTAAATGTGGCAAAATGATGGGGAAAATTATTTGATACAACTTATTATTCAAAAGCTGTTCTTCATGCTAAAAAAAGATTCACTGGATTTGAATTAAAAAGATTTGACAAAAGCCGCCACATGAATGAAGAGAATATCCTGGCATTGATTCTGTAGAGGAAGAACAGTCTTCAGAGTTTCCACGCATTCTAACTCCAATGGGTATGCCACCGCACAAGCTTAGACTCAAGAAACAAAGAGTTATAATGTTGCTATGAAACTTGAATCCTAAATAAGGGCATTGCCATGGAACAAAATTGATAGTTAGAAAGTAGTTTTCTTCAATAGACTTTCTAACCCACAGACTGCAGTCAGTAAGGATAGGTAACGACACCTCCTCCACGATTATCCTCAACACCGGTGCCCCACAAGGCTGTGTCCTCAGCTCCCTACTATACTCCTTATACACCTACAACTGTGTGGCCAAATTCCCCTTCAATTCCATTTTCAAGTCTTTAGTGGGTCGGATCTCAAACAACGACGAGGCGGAGTACAGGAAAGAGACAGATAATCTGGTGAACTGGTGCGATGACAATCATCTCTCCCTCAATGTGACTAAAACGAAGGAGATAGTCATCGACTTCAGGAAGTGTAGTGGAGGACATGCCCCTGTCCACATCAACGGGGATGAAGTGGAAATGGTCGAAAGCTTCAAGTTTCCAGGTGTTCAGATCACCAACAACCTGTCCTGGTCCCTCCACGCCAGTGGTTCCCAAACTTTTTTCACTGGGCCGCACTTTGGGAATAAAAACTTGCTCGCGCCACACCAAATTTTTTATTGATACATTCAAAAACAAAAAAAAACAACTCTTAGCAGTGCTTGATTCATAACATAGAACACAACTACTTTATAAAATGATCATGGGACATCCAGAAAGTATAAAACAATGCTTGTTTAAACCATGTTTAAATGTTTCTTTGATTGTCCTTGAATCTTCCCGCCACACTTGCCATCCTCTCTCGCCGCACCAGTGTGGCGCGCTGCACCCTTTGGGAACCACTGCTCCACGCCAACGTTATACTTAAGAAAGCCCGCCAACGCCTTCACTTTCTCAGAAGACTAAGGAAATTCAGCATGTCCACTCTGACTCTCACCAATTTTTACAGATGCACCATAGAAAGCATTCTTTCCGGATGTATCACAGTTTGGTACGGCTCCTGCTCTGACCAAGACCGCAAGAAGCTACAAAGGGTTGTGAACGTAGCCCAGTCCATCACGCAAACCAGCCTCCCATCCATTGACTCCGTCTACACTTCCCGCTGCCTCGGAAAAGCAGCCAGCATAATCAAGGACCCCACACACCCCGGACATTCTCTCTTCCGTCGGGAAAAAGATACAAAAGTCTGAGATCACGTACCAACCGACTCAAGAACAGCTTCTTCCCTGCTGTCATCAGACTTTTGAATGGTCTGGTCACATATGATTCCCAGCTTGGGTCATTGTCTGTGTGGAGTTTGCACATTCTCCCCGTGTCTGCGTGGGTTTCCTCCGGGTGCTCCGGTTTCTTCCCACAGTCCAAAAGACGTGCTGGTTAGGTGCATTGGCCATGCTAAATTCTTCCTCAGTGTACCCGAACAGGAGTGTGGTGACTAGGGGATTATCACAGTAACTTCATTGCAGTGTTAATATAAGCCTACTTGTGACACTAATAAATAAACTTTTATTAAGCTGATCTTTCTCTACACCTTATCTGTAACAGCAATACTATATTCTGCACCCTCTCCTTTCCTTCTCCCCTATGTACTCTATGAACGGTATGTTTTGTCTGTATAGCGTGTAAGAAACAATACTTTTCACTGTATCCCAATACATGTGACAATAATAAATCAAATCAAATATTAAGCTGATCTTTCTCTACACCCTAGCTATGACTGTAACACTACATTCTGCACTCTCTCCTTTCCTTCTCTATGAACGGTATGCTTTGTCTGTATAGCGCGTAAGAAACAATACTTTTCACTGTATCCCAATACATGTGACAATAATAAATCAAATCAAATATTAAGCTGATCTTTCTCGACACCCTAGCTATGACTGTAACACTATATTCTGCACCCTCTCCTCTCCTTCTCCCCTATGTACTCTATGAACGGTATGTTTTGTCTGTATAGTGCGCAAGAAACAATACTTTTCACAGTATCCCAATACATGTGACAATAATAAATCGAATCTAATCTATAATAGATACTGAAATTATAGCTGAAATAATAATAGATACTGAAACTTAAAAGTGTTTATTCCTCAAATAAAATTGAGCTCATCAGATGTAAACCTGTCTTTTCAACTCAGGAGAAAATGTTCCCAATTTATGTATCATATTTCAGATTATAAGCAAGTCACAAGGACAGGCTCATGACAACATTTGTGTTTACATTCCTTGGCCTGTTTTAACACATGGACAGTTTGATAAAGCTTTATTCAGAGTGAGAAGTTTTGATTCGGTTAAACTCTGGTGAAGGAATAACTAGAAATTCTGTACTGCTGCAATAAAGATACTCATTGTTGTAAGGCCCAAATTTTTTGGATGATGGGATCTTCTTTACTGCCACACAAAGAGTCAGTGGGAACGTACCCCCGCAGTGTCTCTGACTGAGCCTCAGCCACTTCACGTTGGAATGAGCGTCACTTGGCTGCAGGCACGATTCCGCCCCTCACTCGGGAGGAAGTCCCGCCTTCGAGAGCCATCAACCAATCAGGGCAGGATCGGGGTGTCGGCCTGGGGAGTGGTTGGGGGAAAGGCGGTCCAGCAATCACTGGACCTTAATGGCGGGTTTCTGGAGTCAGAAGGGGGCGTCCCCCCATCTTCCCACCCTAGATCTAAGCCTGCGCATTTTTGGGCTTATCCCAAGCGGGGCAAATTCTCTTGCCGACTGACAAATTGAGGCTGGGCTGGACCATTTAACAGCCTCAAATTGGAACAAGGGTGAATGTCCATCTGAGGCTTTGCCCACCCCTGTGTAAAATCGTTATCAGGTCAGGGCGAGCGGGAACGCAGAGTGAATCCTGTTCCTTCAATGTCATACTTCACACCCCTCCCCCCGCCCAAAATCCCGGGGGAGCGCGAAATTCAGGCGCAAGTGTCTTGTGGGTTTCTGCTAATTAAAATAGAATTTATTGCACAAAACCAGGTCATTCGTCCTTGTCGTCCGTGACAGTGTTTATGTTCCACAAGAACAGTCTCCTTTTATCCTTCTTTATCTGACCCTGTTAGCATAGCTTTCTATTCCTTTCTCCCGCCTGTACTGATCTAGGTCCCCCTTTTATTTGCTGACTGTGGGAGTGAGTTCCACACTCCAACCACTCTCTGGGGAAAGATGTTATTCCTGAATTTCCATTTGGATTTATTATTGGCTCGCTTATACTCAATGCCCTTAGATTTGCCAGGACCGGTGATTGGTTGGGGCCTTTGATTTTTTTAAAGTCTGTCATAGAATAGAATCATAGAATCCCTACAGTGCAGAAGGAGGCCATTCGGCCCATCGGGTCTGCACAATCCTACCCAGGCCCTATTCCTGTAACACCACATATTTACCCAGTTAATCCCCGACACTAGGGGCAATTTAGCATGGCCAATCCACGTAACCTACACATCCTTGGAAACTAAGGGGCAATTTAGCATGGCCAATCCCCCTAACCTACACATCTTTGGACCCTAAGGGGCAATTTAGCATGGCCAATCCCCCTAACCTACACATCTTTGGACCCTCAGGGGCAATTTAGCATGGCCAATCCCCCTAACCTACACATCTTTGGACACTAAGGGGCAATTTAGCATGGCCAATCCACGTAACCTACACATCCTTGGACACTAAGGGGCAATTTAGCATGGCCAATCCCCCTAACCTACACATCTTTGGACACTAAGGAGGAATTTAGCATGGCCAATCCCCCTAACCTACACATCTTTGAACACTAAGGGGCAATTTATCATGGCCAATCCACAGAACCCGCACATCTTTGGCGTGTGGGAGGAAACCGGAGCACCCGGAGGAAACCCACGCAGTCACGAGGAGAACATGTGGACTCCACACAGACAGTGACCCAAGGCCGGAATTGAACCCGGGACCCTGGCGCTGTGAGGCAGCAGTGCTAACCCACTGTGCCACCGTGCCTGCCCTTAATCACTTCAGGCAGTAGTTTATTTTTAATTCTTTCAGAGGATGTAGGCAGCTCTTACTACTTTTGAGAAGTTGGCGGTGAACCGCTTTCTTGAATTCAACTGAGTGGTTTGTTGGACTATTTCAAAGAACAGCTAAGAGTCAACCGCATTGCTGTGGGTTTCGAGTCATAGATAAGTCAGACCAGTGACAAATTATTCTTTCATGGGATGTGGGCATCACTGGCTCGGCCAGCATTTATTGCCTATCCCTAATTGGGCAATAATTGAGAAGGTGGTGGTGTATTATAGGCCACCTTCTTGAATTGCTGCAGTCCATGTGACATTGGCGCTGGAAAATTCTGGCCTCGATCTTTATATTCTCTGTCATAACTCAGGAGGCCTGACTGGAAAGGAACACTATTTGTCAAACACAAAATAAAGCCACTACTCCGTGGCATACATACACGACTCCCAACTTTCTTTTATTTTAAGGCGACTTATTATCTAAATGGGGAGAGACTTCTCGTGCTCCGGTGCAAAGGGATCTGGGTGTCCTCGTTCATGAGTCACAGAAATCTAGCATGCAGGTACAGCAGATAATAAAGAAAGTGAATGGAATGATGGCATTTATAGCTAAAGGAATAGAATATAAAGATAAGGAAGTATTGTTGCAACTATACAAAATGTGGAGATGCCGGCATTGGACCGAGGTGAACATAAGAACATAAGAGCAGGAGTAGGCCATCTAGCCCCTCGAGCCTGCCCCGCCATTCAATAAGATCATGGCTGATCTGAAGCGAATCAGTTCCACTTACCCGCCTGATCCCCATAACCCCTTGGGGTAAGCACAGTAAGAAGTCTCACAACACCAGGTTAAAGTCCAACAGGTGAGTGATTTGATTTGATTTATTATTGTCACATGTATTGGGATACAGTGAAAAGTATTGTTTCTTGCGCGCTATACAGACAAAGCATACCGTTCATAGAGAAGGAAAGGAGAGGGTGCAGAATGTAGTGTTACAGTCATAGCTAGGGTGTAGAAAAGGATCAACTTAATATTTGATTTGATTAATTATTGTCACGTATTCACATACAGTGAAAAATATTGTTTCTTGCGCGCTATATGGACAAAGCATACCATTCATAGAGAAGGAAAGGAGAGAGTGCAGAATGTAGTGTTACAGTCATAGCTAGGGTGTAGAGAAAGATCAACTTAATGCAAGGTAGGCCCATTCAATAGTCTGACAGCAGCAGGGAAGAAGCTGTTCTTGAGTCGGTTGGTACGTGACCTCAGACTTTTGTATCTTTTTCCCGAAGGAAGAAGGTGGAAGAAAGAATGTCCGGGGTGCGTGGGGTCCTTAATTATGCTGGCTGCTTTGCCAAGGCAGCGGGAAGTGTAGACAGAGTCAATGGATGGGAGGCTGGTTTGCGTGATGGATTGGGCTACATTCACAACCTTTTGTAGTTCCTTGCGGTCTTGGGCAGAGCAGGAGCCATACCAAGCTGTGATACAACCAGAAAGAATGCTTTCTATGGTGCATCTGTAAAAATTGGTGAGAGTCGTAGCTGACATGCCAAATTTCCTTAGTCTTCTGGGAAAGTCCATGCGTTGGTGGGCTTTCTTAACTATAGGGTCGGCATGGGGATCCAGGACAGGTTGTTGGTGATCTGGACACCTAAAAAATGATGACACCCCAGGGTGATGAAGGAGCAGCACTCCGAAAGCTTGTGATACCAAATAAACCTGTTGGACTTTAACCTGGTGTTGTGAGACTTCTCACTGTGCAGCTATACAAGGCATTGGTGAGGCCGTACCTGGAGTATTGTGCACAGTTTTGGTCCCCTTATTTGGGAAAGATGTAGTGGGATTGGAGGCAGCTCAGAGGAGGTTCACTGGATGGATTCCAGAGATGAGGGGCTTGTCGTATGAAGAGAGATTGAACAGTTTAGGCCGACACTCTCTGGAATTTAGAAGAATGAGGGGAGATCAAATTGAGGTATACAAGATGATAAAAGGTGTGGATAAAGTAGACGTGGAGCGGATGCTTCCTCTTGTGGGACATTCTAGGACGAGAGGTCTTAGGATAAGGGGCAGCAAATTTAAAACAGAGTTGGGGAGAAACTACTTCTCCCAAAGGGTTGTGAATCTGTGGAATTCGCTGCCCCAAAGTGCGGTGGATGCTGGGACAGTGAGTACATTTAAGGAGGAGTTAGACAGATTTTTAATTGGGAATGGGTTGAAGGCAGGAAAATGGGGATGGGGAGCATATCAGCCATGGCGGAGTGGACTCGATGGGCCGAATGGTCTAATTCTGCTCCTATATCTAATGAAGTTATATCTTACGAACTTAAACAAATTATCCAAATGCATTACAATTTACAATCCAAATGCATTATAATTTCAGTCCATTTTATCAACCTCTTCAGACTAGATGCTCCTGAAACATGGTTAAGTCGTGACAGGCGGGGAGAATTGACCCATTTCCTTATCTGTGAAGGTGAGGAGGTGGCCAGTTCCTCATTAACTGTCACCTGTATTAAGCAAAGTGCCACAGTCACTCTCGACACTAAACCATGGCAGCCCCATTAACATGGGAGATAGCCGGCACCAGCCTCTTTAGCACAAAGGTTAATAACTTGAATGTTTTTACACAACGATAAATAATTAAAACAGCAAGCTGGGATAATCACAATGTCAACAGCAAATATACCAATGGCAATCATTACGATTTACTAATATGCATTGCTATTTCGACGCCTTAATACAGCAGCTAGCAACCTCCCTTCCAATGGAAATGAAGCCCAATGGAAGTTAAGGCATCTGCCACCTTCTGGGGTGTCACCCTCCAGGTGTCACCTTCTAGGACACACGAGTCCCGACCAGAACAACTGCTTTCACACAAGTCCCAACTTTCTTTTTATTTAAACAATTCATCCAAATACATTACAATCCAAATACATTCTAAATTACAACCCAAGTACATTCTAAATTACAATCCAAATACATTCTAAATTACAATCCAAATATATTCAAAATTACAACCCAACTACATTCTAAATTACAACCCAAGTACATTCTAAATTACAATTCAAATACATTCTAAATTACAATTCAAATACATTCTAAATTACAATCCAAATACATTCTAAATTACAATTCAAATACATTCTAAATTACAATCCAAATATATTCAAAATTACAATCCAAATACATTCTAAATTACAATCTAAATATATTCTAAATTACAATCTAAATATATTCTAAATTACAATCCAAATAAATTCTAAATTGCAATCCAAATACATTCTAAACTACAATGCAAATATGTTATAATGACACAATGATAAATTATTAAAATAACGAGCTGATATCATTACAATGTCAACAGCAAATATACCTTCCTGAATACAGCAGCAAACAACCTGCCTTCCAATGAAAATGTCGTCTATTGTAAATTAAGTTATTTGTCACCCTTTGGGGTTGCGTCTTCCGGGGTTTTGCCTTCCAGGGTTTTGTTTTCCGGGATTACGCCTTCCGCGATTACACCTTCCGGGATTACGCCGTCCGGGATTACATCTTCCGGAATTACGTCTTCCGGGAGTACGGCTTCTGGGATTACACCTTCCGGGATTTTGCTTTATGGGATTATGCCTTCCAGAGTTTCGCCATCCAGGATTTTGCCTTCCTGGGTTTTGCCACCCGGGGCTTTACCAACTTCACCAACTACGATTCCTATGGCAGGCAAGACAAGAAAATTTCTCCCTCAGAGAGCCAGGCAGACTAGATCCCAGTCAGTTCCACTGACAAGCTTTCAGCTACAACACACATTGCATGTCTTCCATTTCCATTTCCAATCCAATCACCGCCATTTCAGCCTGCTCCTCTATGCAGGAGTACGGGTGAATCCCATCTTTAAACAAACAAATCGCTTTTAGTTCCTTCTTTGCAACCACATGCAGATGGGGAGCGGTCAACTCCAGCCCCAATCTTAGGAGCATTCAGCTCCATTCTGGAACCTGTAATACCCACAACCTGAACACAATTAAGTAACCAATTCATTCATAATTAACACCACATCCGCCATGATCTCACGGAGGGGCAAAATGGCCAACTGCTGTTGCTCTGTGTAGTCTCACAACAGCAGGTTAAAATCCAACAGGTTTATTTGGTAGCACGAACTTTCGGAGCGCTGCTCCTTCCTCAGATGAGGGGATGAAGGGGCAGCGCTCCGAAAGCTCGTGATTCCAAAGAAACCTGTTGGACTTTAACCTGGTGTTTTGAGACTACTTACTGTGCCTACCCAAATCCAATGCCGGCATCTCCACATCGTTGCTATGTGTAGCAGCCCCTCTTGCTCTGTTGCTACAGCTGCAAAGACTCTGTAAGTTTTGTATCACAGTGGGGAAGGGGTGGAGGTTGAATTGGGGAACAGACTTCCTCTTGAGGTTGCTATCCTTTTCCCTCTGGGTTGCTGCCACCCTACACGGTCTGGTGAAGACGGGGCTGGAGAGAGTGATGTGAGTGTGCTGGACTGGTATTTAAATATGGTGCCGGAACTTTCAAACCCGTCAGCTGAGGGCAGGCAGACAAATCACCCGCTGACCCACCACGGGCAGCATGGTGGCACAGCGGGTTAGCACTGCTGCCTCACAGCGCCAGGAACCCGGGTTCAATTCCGGCCTCGGGTCACTGTCTGTGGGGAGTTTGCACATTCTCCCCGTGTCTGCGTGGGTTTCCTCCAGGTGCTCCAGTTCCCTGCTACCCTCCAAAGATGTACGAGTTAGGTGGATTGGCCATGCTAAATTGTCCCTTAGTGTCCCAAGATGTGTAGGTTAGGCGGATTGGCCATGCTAAATTGCCCCTTAGTGCCCAAAGATGTGCAGGTTAGGTGTATTGGCCATGCTAAATTGCCCCTTAGTGTCCAAAGATGTGTAGGTTAGGTGGATTGGCCATGCTAAATTGCCCCTTAGTGTCCAAAGATGTGTGGGTTAGGTGGATTGGCCATGCTAAATTGCCCCTTAGTGTCCAAAGATGTGTAGGTTAGGTAGATTGGCCATGCTAAATTGCCCCTTAGTGTCCAAAGATGTGCAGGTTAGGTGGATTGGCCATGCTAAATTGCCCCTTAGTGTCCAAAGATGTGTGGGTTAGGTGGATTGGCCATGCTAAATTACCCCTTAGTGTCCAAAGATGAGTAGGTTAGGTAGATTGGCCATGCTAAATTGCCCCTTAGTGTCCAAAGATCTGCAGGTTAGGTGGATTGGCCATGCTAAATTGCCCCTTAGTGTCCAAAGATGTGCAGGTTAGGTGGATTGGCCATGCTAAATTGCCCCTTAGTGTCCAAAGATGTGCAGGTTAGGTGGATTGGCCATGCTAAATTGTCCCTTAGTGTCCAAAGATGTGCGGGTTAGGTGGATTGGCCATGCTAAATTGCCCCTTAGTGTCCAAAGATGTGCGGGTTAGGTGGATTGGCCATGCTAAATTGCCCCTTGGTGTCAGGGCGATTAGAAGGGTAAACATGTGGAGTTACGGGGATAGGGCCGAGGTGGGATTGTGGTCGGTGCAGACTCGATGAGCCGACTGGCCTCCTTCTGCACTGTAGGGATTCTATGATTCTATGAATTTTGGAGGGGAACTCGCCTGTGCATAATTAATAAGGTTCTAAGTGCAGAATCTGACGCGGGAACCCCCCATTCTGGCTGGTGGGACAGGCGCTGCCAAAACCACCGTCACCTCCCTGAGTCTCCAAATGTAGAATTCCACTCTCTGGCCGGAACTTTACTACCCCGCCCGCCACGGGAATCGGTGAGGGGCGGACCATGGAAAGGTCCGTTGACCTCGGGTGGGATGTTATGTCGAGTGAGGCTGTGAAATCTAACCATCTGTTCTCATTGCCTGAGGGTGGCTAATTATGAAATTGAAAATATTCCATTCCCCAGTACGCATCTGGATGAACACAAAGAGTGGATTGAAATTAGAAACTGATACATTGAACATTGAAGGCATTCCCTGTTTTTAAAGGGATTGTGGTGAACCATCGTTGGTTCCCACTGGATAGTACTGAGCCAGGGTCTGGCCAGTACTACAAGGATGTACATATGTTACTGTTGGGTTGTGCTATTGTTGCTGTTGGGGTTAGGGTGGGGTTGTTACACCTTTGTACTGTAGTGTTGTGGTACATCCCAGTCGGGCTCCGCCTCTTGGGAGAGGTATAAGAGTCCCTGCTCTGGCCGGGACCCCTTCAGTCTGGGATAGTGTACATAAGTTCTGGTAGCTTCGTTAACAGTAAATAAAAGCCTTTCATTTACTGAGCTTCAGGCCTCGTGTCTGAATAGCGCATCAATTTTATTTACTGTCGTTAAACTCTCGTCGAGAAAAAAAAAAGAGAGAGAGTATGGAGCAAATTCTGAAGCCGGAACGCCTTACGCTAGATCCACGTGCGGTGGGCGCTTCTAACACCTTCGACCACTGGCTGAAGTGTTTCGAAGACTACCTGGCAGCCTCCGCAGCGGTCACCACAGATGATGACAGACTCCGGGTCCTCCATGCGAGGGTAAGCGACACTGTCTACCTCGCGATCCGTGCGGCCACCGATTATCCTAAGGCCCTCGAGCTTCTAAAGAAGCGCTATACCAAACCACCTAATGAGATACACGCTCGTTACCTCCTAGCCACTCGACGACGGCAGTCTGGCGAAACGATGGAGGATTATGTGAACGAGCTCTTACAGCTAGCCAGGGGCTGTGACTGCAAAGCTGTGTCAGCTGAGCAGAGCATGAACGACCTCGCCCGAGATGCGTTTGTGGCCGGGGTCGGATCGTCGTACATTCAACTTAAACTGTTGGAGAAGGGTAACCTTAATCTTACCCAGGCCATCGAGTTAGCAGAGATGCTCGAGTCGGCCTCCAAGAGCTTAGTATTATATCCGGAGGACCATGTGGAGACAACGTGGCAGGAGCAGTCGCAAATCCCTCCTCGTCCCTCGGGTTCGAAATGCTGTGTAATGGCGTGCTCCCATTCGGGCCAGACGACGGCAGCAGCCCCGGGCGGCCCACGGTGCTATTTCTGTGGAGGAGCGAAGCATACTCGGCAAAAGTGTCCCGCTAAAGCTGTGTTGTGCACCGCATGCGGTAAAAAAGGGCATTATTCAAAAGTGTGCCGATCTAAACCCAGGAACGGCAGTGCGGCCTGCGATTCTTCAGAGCTCGGGTCTTCGTCGTCGAAGTCGTCGCGGGGTTCGTCCACGTGCGAGACCAGGACGACGCCATTACGGTCGACGGAGTCGGAGGAGTATGACCACCAGGGGTCGCTGAGTTTGGCACCCTCACCCACGTGCGACTCATGGGGGCAGCCATGTTGGTCGACACTGACCACGAACGACCAGCAGGGGTCCTCCTCATCGATTTCAGCTGCCTGCAGTGGCGCTCATGAACAAACGGTGGCGTCGATCATCCTGGACCAGGCCAAGCCTCATAGACTTGACAAATCTATGATGAATATCCAGGTAAATAACCACGTCATTTATTGTCTGTTTGACAGTGGGAGCACTGAGAGCTTTATCCACCCAGACACTGTGAAGCGGTGTGGACTCCAGATTCAACCTGCCAAACAGACAATCTCTATGGCATCAAGGTCCCGGTCTGTTGCCGTGCTAGGGAGTTGTGTGGTAACCTTGAAGGTGCAAGGCACAGTTTACGAGCGTTTCAAGCTCCTCGTGTTGCCGTATCTTTGCGCGCCAATACTTCTCAGACTAAACTTCATGGTCCACTTGAGGAGTGTAATCCTACAGTACGGTGGGCCACTCCCTTCACTGGCAGTGGGAAAACAGCAGCAGCCTCCAAATTGCCCAACGCGCCCCGCCTGCAGCCTCTCGACACTGAAGATCACCACACCCTCCTTGTTCCAGAATCTTGTGCCAGGCTGCAAGCCCATCGCGACTAAAAGTTGGCGTTACAGCACTGAGGATCGGATCTTCATTAGATCTGAGGTTCAGCGGCTCCTCAAAGAAAGGATCATAGAACCCAGTGCTAGTCCGTGGAGAGCGCAGGTCGTGGTGGTCAAGAGCGGGAACAAACCCCGGATGGTCATTGACTACAGTCAGACCATTAACTGATATACGCAGCTGGATGCGTATCCTCTCCCGCGCATATCTGATATGGTCAATCAGATTGCGCAGTACCGGGTGTTCTCCACCATAGACCTCAAGTCTGCCTACCACCAACTCCCCATTCACCCAGAGGACCGACAATACACGGCTTTTGAGGCGGATGGTCGCTTGTATCACTTTCTCAGGGTTCCCTTTGGTGTCACCAATGGGGTCTCGGTCTTCCAGCGTGCTATGGACCGAATGGTGGACCAGAACGGGCTGCGGGCTACCTTCCCGTACCTGGATAATGTCACCATCTGCGGCCATGACCAGCAGGACTACGACACAAACCTCCTGAACTTCTTACGCACTGCATCTCGCCTGAACTTGACCTTCAACAGGGAGAAGTGTGTGTTTCGTATGCGCCGATTCGCCATCCTCGGATACGTGGTGGAAAACGGGGTCATTGGCCCTGATCCAGACCGTATGCGCCCCCTTTCTGAACTTCCCTTGCCTGCCAGTGCAAAAGCACTGAGAAGATGCTTAGGCTTCTTCTCTTTTTATGCACAGTGGGTTCCCAACTACGCGGACAAAGCCCGTCCGCTCATTAAGTCCACGACTTTTCCCCTAACACCAGAGGCCCGATTGGCCTTCGATAAATTGAAAGCTGACATCGCGAAAGCTACGATGCACGCTGTAGACGAGTCCATCCCCTTTCAGGTGGAGAGCGATGCATCTGATTTCGCCCTGGCCGCCACACTTAACCAGGCGGGCAGGCCCGTCGCATTTTTTTCCCGCACCCTCCAAGGCCCCGAAATCCGGCATTCAGCGGTGGAAAAGGAGGCCCAGGCTATTGTGGAGGCCGTCAGGCACTGGCGCCATTACTTGGCGGGAAAACGGTTCACCCTGATCACGGACCAGCGGTCCGTGGCGTTCATGTTTAACAACACGCAGAGGGGCAAGATCAAGAATGACAAGATCTTGCGGTGGAGAATTGAACTCTCCACCTATAACTATGACATCATGTATCGTCCAGGGAAACTCAATGAGCCCTCGGATGCCCTCTCGCGTGGAACATTCGCTAGTATACAGGAGATCCGTTTGCACGCCCTCCATAATGACCTGTGCCATCCTGGGGTCACTCGGCTCTACCACTTTATAAAAGCCCGCAATCTGCCCTACTCGGTGGAGGACGTCAGGTCAGTAACAAGGAGCTGCCGGGTTTGCGCAGAATGCAAGCCGCACTTTTACCGACCTGACCGGGCACATTTAGTCAAGGCCACTCGTCCCTTCGAGAGACTGAGTGTCGATTTTAAGGGCCCCCTTCCCTCAACAGATCGGAATGTGTACTTCCTCAATATCATTGATGAGTACTCTCGGTTCCCTTTTTTTGTTCCCTGCTCTGATACATCCGCTGCCACGGTTATCAAGGCATTCCGTGATCTCTTTACCCTGTTCGGGTACCCCGGCTACATCCATAGCGACAGGGGCTCGTCGTTCATGAGCGATGACTTGAGGCAATTCCTGCTCTCATACGGGATTGCCTCTAGTCGAACCACGAGCTACAACCCTAGGGGTAATGGACAGGTGGAACGCGAGAATGCTACAGTCTGGAAGGCTGTCTTACTGGCGCTGAAGTCAAAAGGTCTTCCAGTCTCCCATTGGCAAGAGGTGCTCCCTGATGCGCTCCATTCTATTCGCTCCCTCCTGTGCACGGCAACCAATGCTACTCCCCACGAGAGGATGTTCTCATTCCCTCGGAAGTCTTCCTCGGGGACCTCATTACCGTCTTGGTTGACGTACTCAGGACCCGTCCTCCTGCGGCGACATGTAAGGGCCCGCAAGTTCGACCCGTTGGTCGAACAGGTCCATCGCCTCCACGCCAACCCTCAGTATGCCTATGTGGCATACCCTGACGGGCGAGAGGACACGGTCTTGATCCGAGACCTGGCACCAGCAGGGGACGTAGCAACCCCTGTCGCTCCCATACCCCCTGTAACAAACCCTTTATCTCTTGTTTCTTCCCCGGACACGGCGCGGGCAGCATCGGGACCATTGCTTAACCATTTTACTCCTATGTACAGCTTGCCTGAGCCCAGAAGATGGTCGCCACCGCAGGGCGTGTCAGGATCCCCTGGACTACCGTCACCTCAGGGTCAACCGGCCTGTGAGTCCGTGGAAGAACAGCTGGACGCCGTTTTGGGGAGAACGCCACCGCAAGTGCCTACTCCGGTGTCACCGCCGGTATTGAGGAGGTCACAATGACGGTGCGGTCCCCCTGACCATCTGAACTTATAGACTGCTGACACTTTATTCTGTTTTTGTACCCCGCCGGCCTTTGTTCTCAACGGAGGGGTGAATGTGCTGAACCATCGTTGGTTCCCACTGGATAGTACTGAGCCAGGGGCTGGCCAGTACTACAAGGATGTACATATGTTACTGTTGGATTGTACTATTGTTGCTGTTGGGGTTAGGGTGGGGTTCTTACACCTTTGTACTGTAGTGTTGTGGCACATCCCAGTCGGGCTCCGCCTCCTGGGAGAGGTATAAAGGTCCCTGCTCTGGCCGGGACCCCTTCAGTCTGGGATAGTGTATATAAGTTCTGGTAGCTTCATTAATAGTAAATAAAAGCCTTTCATTTACTGAGCTTCAAGCCTCGTGTCTGGATAGTGCATCAGGGATCCATCCCACATTTTCTGATGGATGCGAGTTAGCTGGTTGGCTGCCACTGGGAGATGGTCCAGTGGGTTGTGAGCTCAGGGGCATCTGGCCGAGATAAAGATACAGATGAGTTGTCCGGCAATGTTCGCATTCATCTCGAGAGGATTTATTAAACTAGAAAGAGTGCAGAAAAGATTTACGAGGATGCTACCAGGACTTGATGGATTGAGTTATAAGGAGAGGCTGGATAGACTGGGACTTTTTTCTCTGGAGCGTAGAAGGCTGAGGGGTGATGTTATAGAGGTCTATAAAATAATGAGGGGCACAGATCAGCTAGATAGTCAACATCTTTTCCCAAAGGTAGGGGAGTCCAAAACTAGAGGGCATAGGTTTAAGGTGAGAGGGGAGAGATACAAAAGTGTCCAGAGGGGCAATTTTTTCACACAGAGGGTGGTGAGTGTCTGGAACAAGCTGCCAGAGGTAGTAGTTGAGGCGGGTACAATTTTGTCTTTTAAAAAGCATTTAGATAGTTACATGGGTACGATGGGTATAGAGGGATCTGGGCCAAATGCGGACAATTTTGTCTTTTAAAAAGCATTTAGACAGTTACATGGGTAAGATGAGTGTAGAGGGATATGGACAAAATGCGGGCAATTGGGACGAGCTTAGGCGTTTTTAAAAAAGAAAGGGCGGCATGGACAAGTTGGGCCGAAGGGCCTGTTTACATGCTGTAAACCTCTATGACTCTATGACTAGAATCCAAGAGCAGGGATGTACTTCTGAGGCTGTGTAAGGTTCTGGTCAGACCCCATTTGGTGCATTGTGAGCAGTTTTGGGCCCCATATCTAAGGAAGGATGTGCTGGCCTTGGAAAGGGTCCAGAGGAGGTTCACAAGAATAATCCCTGGAATGAAGGGTTTGTCGTAAGAGGAACGGTTGAGGACTCTGGGTCTGTACTCGTTGGCGTTTAGAAGGATGAGGGGGGATCTTATTGAAACTTACAGGATACTGCGAGGCCTGGATAGAGTGGACGTGGAGAGGATGTTTCCACTGGTAGGAAAAACTAGAACCAGAGGGCACAAGCTCAGGCTAAAGGGACAATCCTTTAAAACAGAGATGAGGAGGAATTTCTTCAGCCAGAGAGTGGTGAATCTGTGGAACTCTTTGCCGCAGAGGAGGCCGGGTCATTGAGTGTCTTTAAGACAGAGGTAGATAGGTTCTTGATTAATAAGGAGATCAGGGGTTATGGGGAAAAGGCAGGAGAATGGGGATGAGAAAAATATCAGCCATGATTGAATGGCGGGGCAGACTCAATGGGCCGAGTGGCCTAATTCTGCTCCTATTTTTAAAATTCATTTGTGGGACACGTGCACCGCTGGCTGGGCCAGCATTTATTGCCCATCCCTAGTTGCCTGAGGGCAGTTGAGAGTCAACCACATTGCTGTGGCTCTGGAGTCACATGTAGGCCAGACCGGGTGAGGACGGCAGATTTCCTTCCCCGAAGAACATTAGT